>NC_060886.1:2931013-2991013 GCF_014805685.1 Silurus meridionalis
CAATGTCTGCTGTAACGTAGCTACAGATGTGGACAAAAGGTTCTCCCAAACATCTGCCACTCAAACGCCACATGACTGTCATTTCATGACATTTTTTAATCTGGTCATTGAGAAACAATGCAAACCACGAACACATGATGCATATTAAGAGACATTCACAGACCAGACCAGACCCAGGAGCAAGAACAAGAGTCCTGCTGAGGGATTAGTTCTGATGAAGATGAAAAAATTCACACATGGACACATTTTCCATTTCATTCTACATTAAAAGGTGTTATGGACGGTGGGGCCGAGCGATACCACAGTACAACACTCAGACGGTTTGTTGAGATCATGATGATTCCTTCCCCCGGTATTTGCAAATCATGCACAACAAAACCGAAGCATCTTATTCTAAGTAATTATACCTGATCTTTAATTATAAATAATACAATAAAATAAAACACTTCTCTGCTGGTGTCAATTTACTTTAATTTTTTTTTTTTTATTTAGATGCTACACTGCAAACCAAATAATAATAAAAAAAAAAAAAAAAAATCACAAAAATACATACATAATGAAGAGTGATATTTCCAGCATTCATATGAAAAAAAATAAAAATAACAGAAAAAAGGAAAAAACAAATGCATATGACACTACTTCCCCTTCTCAAAGAAAAATAAATAAAAATAAAAAACAAGATTAAATGCAAAATTAAAAGCACTAGCATTAATATTTAATTTTCAGGAAAAATATTTTTCATAGATTCTTGACCAAGACCTTATTCTTATTAGAATTTCAATAAAAATAAATAAATAATTAAAAACCAAACACCAGACATCATCAGATCTCATCGTATCGCCCGACCCGGTGGAGAAATTAATTAAAACGTGTTTTAATTCTCTGGTGTTTAAGTCTGAACTACAACAGACGAGTGATGGCTTTCTTCCCTTAAACGCCTGGTGGTTCACCTGAAACCATGTAGATACCACCAATCACAGATCGCCACCGCCCCACAACCACCAACCGCAGATCGCCACCGTCCCGTAACCACCAACCGCAGATCGCCACCGTCCCGTAACCACCAACCGCAGATCGCCACCGTCCCGTAACCACCAACCGCAGATCGCCACCGTCCCGTAACCACCAACCGCAGATCGCCACCGTCCCGTAACCACCAACCGCAGATCGCCACCGTCCCGTAACCACCAACCGCAGATCGCCACCGCCCGTAACCACCAACCACAGATCACCACCGCCGTAACCACCAACCGCAGATCGCCACCGCCCGTAACCACCAATCACAGATCGCCACCGCCCGTAACCACCAACCGCAGATCGCCACCGTCCCGTAACCACCAACCGCAGATCGCCACCGTCCCGTAACCACCAACCGCAGATCGCCACCGTCCCGTAACCACCAACCGCAGATCGCCACCGTCCCGTAACCACCAACCACAGACCGCCACCGCCCGTAACCACCAACCACAGATCACCACCGCCCGTAACCACCAACCACAGATCACCACCGTCCGTAACCACCAACCACAGATCACCACCGCCCCGTAACCACCAACCGCAGATCGCCACCGTCCCGTAACCACCAACCGCAGATCGCCACCGTCCCGTAACCACCAACCGCAGATCGCCACCGTCCCGTAACCACCAACCACAGACCACCACCGCCCCGTAACCACCAACCACAGACCACCACCGCCCCGTAACCACCAACCACAGATCACCACCGCCCGTAACCACCAACCACAGATCACCACCGCCCGTAACCACCAACCACAGATCATCACCGTCCCTTAACCACCAATCACAGATTTCCACTGTCGGTAATCATAAATCACAGATCACCAGTTCTTAACCCCCAATCCCAGATCTCTACTGTAACCCCTAATCCCAGATCACCACAATAAAACATTCACTTCTCTTCTCTCCCTCGTTTGTCATTTTATTCAATAAACAAGTGACCAAATATGCAAATGTAACTTATGACATCATCTGGGAACTCTGAGCACACGTTAAATTTTTCCCCCTGATAAAGACCTACCAGTCCCTGAAAGAAAACCTGATGGAGAGATCGACTTGTGTCATGAACCTGATCTCTTTAAACTTTAACGCTGCAGCAGACGATCTCTGTTCTGACCGACCCACTTCTGCTCGCTCCAGGGTTATCAGAGTTTAGATGCAAAGTTCACAGTTTGTGTGTGTGTGTGTGTGTGTGTGTGTGTGTGTGTGTGTGTGTGAGAGAGAGAGAGAATGTGTGCTAGTGAGAGTGTATGAGTGTGTGTGTGCATGAGATATGAAAGAGATGTGTATAAGTGTGTGTAAAAGTGTGTGAATGTGAGTGTGTGAATGTGAGAATGTGAGTGTATGTGAGAGTGTGTATGAGTGTATGCAAGAGTGTGTGCGTTTTCAACCCATCACTGTTCCTCTTACATAACTCCCACAGCTGATAAGATGACACACTCTGAGACGAGTTCTGCCACGTTTCGCTATTTTACTTTGCCCTCACACACACACACACACACACACACACACACACACACACACACACACACACACACACTTTCTCTCCTGAGCACACATTACATTATTATCATAACAAAAACCCATCATAATAAATACTTATTCCACATTAACAATCACTGCACAATTTTCTCTCTATTGAAAAAATGTTTTTAAAATATTTAGTAATTTTTTAATGCAGCTCAAATCTTCAGGAAAAACATTATTATTAACATTATTAATAAATAAATTTAATTATAATATAATGCAGCACAATGTAGGCTGACTAGTCAAGTATATACACAGCAACAACATTATTGTTATTATCAAGACGACTAATACTAATTTTATGGTTTATAACCTGATTTTAATCTCGTAAAAAATGTAATTAAATTCTTTATTAATTATGTTTTTCTTTTGAAAAGCGGTCGCGCGCCTCAATCTTTTTATCATTAGCAGCGAAATGGGTAAAAAAAAAAAAAAAAAAAAAGGAAAAATGTATTTATTTATTGGTCACTTCAAAAAGCTTTAATTACGTATTTTAAGGCTTTTAAATGGAATTTAATTGTAATTAATTTTAATATATAATAAAGAAAAAAAAACGCTAAAAATCTTATGCTAGGTTGCTAAGTCGACAACTAGCTAATCTAAAAATGGGCTCGTTTTTAAATAAAATATATAATATAAAATATATTGTATTGTTATGTATACATTTGTAATTAAATTAGATTAGTAATTAATACAAAAGTTTAAAAAAATCTCTTTCAAAGACAAAAACAACACCGTTAGATAGGGCTGTGTCCCAAATCGCTCCCTCACTCACCCCCTATTCCGCTCCCTGCAGAGGGAGCGAGCTCGGTTTTGGACGCGGCCCGCGTATAAATAAATCCAGCGCACCACCAGTTGATCCGCTTTTCGGCCGCGAACGCAAGTCGTTCATGCAAAGGACAGCATTTGTGCAAATAATTCCACGGAAATAACCTACCTTATTCCCCCAAAAACAACTGTTTTTATATTTAAAAACCCAGCTCCCTGACACTGTTGCTCTAACACTCGGTCTCTCCGTCCGCCTGCCTTCGTACTGCTAAATAGCGCAAGGCTTTTAGCCCCGCCTCTCTACACTGCATCCTCCAATCACAGCCCCGAACGCTCGGTTAAGTAGGCGGGGATTGTTACAAAATGTCTATAAAACATGATAAAAATAAAATTTAGAAAAAAAAAAATATATATGATCTCTACCACGTTTTTATTAGTTTTTTTTACAATTTAATTATCTTTCTTTTTCGACCTCGGATTCAATCCTGCGCTCTGATTGGTCTATCAACCGACCCTTACGATGACTGATCACTTAAAAATCCAATCAGAGCAGAGACTAGGTGATGACGTGTAAAAAAGGCGTCTTTTTTGAACGATTTCACTTCCGCATTGGAGAAGTAGGTGCCGTTATGGTGTGTTGGGGAAAAAAAAAAAAGTAATCAAGGATTTAATATACTGAGGAATTTTTGTGAGTAATTTATTGATCTGAAACATATACATGTAAAACAAATAAATACGTTTTTCTCTTATTGATTGCAAGAATTAATGCGTTCCATCACTGCAGTGTATAATAGGTTTTAGAGGAGCTCTGTGCACACACAGGCATTATATTATTATTATTATTATTATTATTATTATTATTATTATTATTATTATTATTATTATGTAAATCTATATCAGATCAGATCTGGTGCATCAGTTGCATATGAAGCTTCCAAAGACCTTCAAAATAACTTGCAGGATCTCATTCTAAGGATCAGCAGAGATGCAGATGAGGATGTTATTTATTTTATTGATATTTTGACCATATCTCTTTTATGCCTGATTTATAGAACACGTTGCAATAAAGCAATTTTGGGGGCCAAGCACCAAAACTCCATGAGTTGCAAACTCAATGATGATCTTGTCTGAGCAATCAGAGCATGTAGTCCATTCATAGCTTCAGGTCCTGGTTCTGAAGATGCAGATGATGACTGGTGTGTGTGCAGTTGTTGCTGAGATGATCACAGCTTTACTTCCAGTTCTAGATTTGATTTCTCTGATGATGAAGTCAGATTTGGTGGTGATTAGTGATCATTTGTAGGAGGAGTGAGAAAATGGTGAGAAAACACAGGGGGAATTTACACATTGAAAGGTTCGGAGTCGTGGATGCCTCTGGACTGGAAAGGAAATTATTCTGATTTGTCAAGAAATTGTTGTATAATAACTTATTTGTTATTTATTATGTCTAATCTGAATTATAATATATATATACATACATATTTTTACATTTCTGAATTTCTTTCTGAATGTGATTTCTTTTATTTCATTTTAAATTTCGTACTAAATTTTTTATTTATTTCTAATATTTTTCTTTCTTTCTTTCTTTCTTTCTTTCTTTCTTTTTGAATTTTTGAACTTCTTTTTCTTCTTTTTTTCTTTTTTTATAATTCTTTTTTTATAATATTTAATTTATTATAATTTCTTTCTGAACCCTTTTTTTCTGAATGACTTTCAGAATTGTTGAATTTCTTTCTGAATTTCAGATTTTTTTTTCTTTCTGAATTTCTTTCTAAATCTTTTAATTTTTTTTAATTAAATTTTTTTTATTTAAAAAATTGTTTTTCTTATTTAAATTGTTGATGTAATAAAGAGCAACAATTTTTGGATCCGACTCCTTTATTTTATTCTGTTTCTCTCATGTTTGCAGATGAATAAGGGATGAAGGCTCTTCCTCCAGACACCGTGCGACTGCTGTCCAGCTCTCAGGTCATCACATCTGTTGTTAACGTCGTGAAGGAGCTGATTGAGAACTCGCTGGATGCTGGATCCTCAAACCTGGAAATCAAACTGGTAAATTGATGAATATGAATATAAACCCTTAGAGTCAGAAAACACACACACACACACACACACACACACACACCAAATAATTATGCTGTAGATACTAACAATATTTGAATGAGTGTAATTTATATTCTTGTATTGTCCTTCTGGATGTGGTTTGTGGACACCTGACTATAAGATTGTGCTTCTCTGTGAACGTCCCTCTCATCACGTTAGAATAACTGCCACTCTTCTGAGAAGATGTTCCACTAGATTCCCCTAGAGTGGAAAAATCAGGTGTCCCAGTACCTTTGGCCGTGTAGTCGGGATTGTGTATTGGCGTGAGAAACGTCCAGTCCCCTGTAGTAAAGAGTTTTTCTCTGAAGCAGAAGTGCAGAATGATTAACAGTTCACTCGGTAATGGACGCTTGTGTTTGCCCTGTAGGAGAATTATGGGATGGATCGTATCGAGGTGCGAGACAACGGCTCTGGGATCAAAGCTGCTGATGCTCCTGTGATGGCGGTGAAACACTACACTTCTAAAATCTCCTGCCATGAAGATCTACAGCATCTCCAGACCTACGGCTTCAGAGGAGAAGCTCTCGGGTCCCTCTGCACCGTTTCCGAGGTAACACACCTGTCTGTCTGTCTGTCTTTCTTTCTTTCTTTCTTTCTTTCTTTCTTTCTTTCTTTCTTTCTTTTTACTACTTTTCTTATTTTCTTTGCTTACTTATTATTGTTCTTTGTTTATTTTATTTATTTATTTTTCTTTTATCTTTTATCTTTCTTTCTTTTTAGATTTTTCTTGATTTTCTTTCTTTTATTACTTTTCTTATTTTCTTTTTGTTTTTCTTGTTTATTATTCTTTCTTTCTTTCTTTCTTTCTTTCTTTCTTTCTTTCTTTCTTTCTTTCTTTCTTTCTTTCTTTCTTTCTTCCTTTCTTTCTTCCTTTCTTCCTTTCTTTCTATTGTTTTTTCTCTTATGTATTTATTATTGTTCTTTCTCCCCCTCCCTCTCTCCAGGTCATTATCACCACTAAAACAGTTGAGGATGAGGTCAGCACTCAGTACACACTGGACTTAAAGGGGGGTGTGGTCTCACAGCGGCCCTCACACCTCGGCCAGGGTAAGTGTGTTTCAGTCCCATTAAATAATAATTATTTAATAATCAAATAATAATAATAATAATCAAATAAAATAATCATAATCATAATATAATAATAATAATAATAATAATAATAATAATAATAACATAACAACAATAATTATATAATAATAACAATTTAATAATAATAATATAACAACAATAATAATAATACTGATATAATTAAATATAATAATAATAATAATAATCATAATATAATAATATAATAATATTAATAATAATAATAATAATAATATAATAATAATAATAATATAATAATAATAATAATAATAATATAATAATAATAATAATATAATAATAATAATAATAATAATAATAATAATAATAATAATAATATAATATATAATACTAATATAATAATAATGTAGTAGTAATATTAATAATAATAATAATTATAGCACGGACGATGATCAGAGATGTTCCTCTGTCTTCACACAGGTACCACTGTTTGTGCCCTGAAACTGTTTAAGAACCTCCCGGTGCGGAGACAGTATTACTCCAACAGCAAGAAGTGCAAAGACGAGCTGAAGAAGGTGCAGGATCTGCTCATGGCTTATGGCATCATCAAGCCTGAGCTGAGGATCGTGTTCACGCATAATAAGGTTTGGAGCATCACAGTTTATATTCGGTGTCTGAAGGTAACTGAATATAGGACTGGATGTTAATATGAGATGTGGATGTTAGATTGGCTATTAGATTGGATTATAGGACTGGATGTTAATATGAGATGTGGATGTTTGATTGGATATTAGATTGGATGATAGAACTGGATGTTAATATGAGATGTGGATGTTAGATTGGCTATTAGATTGGATTATAGAACTGGATGTTAATATGAGATGTGGATGTTAGATTGGCTATTAGATTGGATTATAGGACTGGATGTTAATATGAGATGTGGATGTTTGATTGGATATTAGATTGGATGATAGAACTGGATGTTAATATGAGATGTGGATGTTAGATTGGCTATTAGATTGGATTATAGGACTGGATGTTAATATGAGATGTGGATGTTTGATTGGATATTAGATTGGATTATAGTACTGGATGTTAATATGAGATGTGGATGTTAGATTGGATATTAGATTGGATGATAGAACTGGATGTTAAAATTAGATGTGGATGTTTGATTGGATATTAGATTGGATTATAGGACTGGATGTTAATATGAGATGTGGATGTTTGATTGGATATTAGATTGGATTATAGTACTGGATGTTAATATGAGATGTGGATGTTAGATTGGATATTAGATTGGATGATAGAACTGGATGTTAATATGAGATGTGGATGTTAGATTGGCTATTAGATTGGATTATAGGACTGGATGTTAATATGAGATGTGGATGTTTGATTGGATATTAGATTGGATGATAGAACTGGATGTTAATATGAGATGTGGATGTTAGATTGGCTATTAGATTGGATTATAGAACTGGATGTTAATATGAGATGTGGATGTTAGATTGGCTATTAGATTGGATTATAGGACTGGATGTTAATATGAGATGTGGATGTTTGATTGGATATTAGATTGGATGATAGAACTGGATGTTAATATGAGATGTGGATGTTAGATTGGCTATTAGATTGGATTATAGTACTGGATGTTAATATGAGATGTGGATGTTTGATTGGATATTAGATTGGATGATAGAACTGGATGTTAATATGAGATGTGGATGTTAGATTGGCTATTAGATTGGATTATAGGACTGGATGTTAATATGAGATGTGGATGTTTGATTGGATATTAGATTGGATTATAGTACTGGATGTTAATATGAGATGTGGATGTTAGATTGGATATTAGATTGGATGATAGAACTGGATGTTAAAATTAGATGTGGATGTTTGATTGGATATTAGATTGGATTATAGGACTGGATGTTAATATGAGATGTGGATGTTTGATTGGATATTAGATTGGATTATAGTACTGGATGTTAATATGAGATGTGGATGTTAGATTGGATATTAGATTGGATGATAGAACTGGATGTTAAAATGAGATGTGGATGTTTGATTGGATATTAGATTGGATTATAGGACTGGATGTAAATATGAGATGTGGATGTTAGATTGGATATTAGATTGGATGATAGAACTGGATGTTAAAATGAGATGTGGATGTTTGATTGGATATTAGATTGGATTATAGTACTGGATGTTAATATGAGGTGGATGTTAGATTGGATATTAGATTGGATGATAGAACTGGATGTTAAAATGAGATGTGGATGTTTGATTGGATATTAGATTGGATTATAGGACTGGATGTGAATATGAGATGTGGATGTTTGATTGGATATTAGATTGGATTATAGGACTGGATGTAAATATGGGATGTGGATGTTAGAATGGATGTTAAATGAGATGTTAGATCGGATGTTAAGTTTGGATGTTAGGATTGGATGTTAATATTGGAAATGGATGTTAGATGAGATGTTAGGTTGGATGTTAGATTGGATAGTAAGGTTTGATGTTAGGATTGGATGGTAGGGTTGACTGCTAGGACTGGATGGTAATATTGGAGGTGGATCTTAAATTGAATATTAGATTGGATGATAGGACTGGATGTTAATATGGAATGTGGCTGTTAGATTGGATGTTAGATTGGATGATAGGACTGGATGTTAATATGGGATGTGGATGTTAGATGAGATGTTAGGTTG
Source organism: Silurus meridionalis (assembly GCF_014805685.1). Taxonomy (NCBI): domain Eukaryota; kingdom Metazoa; phylum Chordata; class Actinopteri; order Siluriformes; family Siluridae; genus Silurus; species Silurus meridionalis. The sequence goes on from NC_060886.1 coordinate 2,940,193, forward strand.
GATGTTAGATTGGATATCAAGGTTTGATGTTAGGATTGGATGGTAGGGTTGACTGCTAGGACTGGATGTTAAAATTGGATGTGAGAGTTTTATGTTAGATTGGATGTTAGATGTAATGTTAGATTGGAAATAGTTTGCATTTTAGGGCATTGATCATATTTAGTATTGTGGGATTTTTATGATTCTTTCTTTCTTTCTTTCTTTCTTTCTTTCTTTCTTTCTTTCTTTGTTTCTTTCTTTCTTTTTTCTTTCTTTTTTTCTTGGGTTAGTCTAATCTTATATTTAAAGTAATGTATAACTCTAATTTAGAATCTATATGCTTTATGTAATCTTTCCGAAATTATCAATTTTTACACGTTGTAACGATGTAATAATGTATATGGACGCTTGGTGGCGCCAAATGTCCATAGAATGTCTCTTTTGGTTTCATCGCAGAGCAGCAGCGTGTAAACCGTTACCTACATGCTGATATACACGTTCACGTCACAACACATTATACACGATATAGCCAGAAGTTTGTGGACACCTCACCATAAATTTGATCTGTGCTTCTTTTCGAACTCCAGATCTAGTCCACCTTTACTGTTATAATAATCTCCACTCCTCCAGGAAGATGTTCCACTGGATTGTGTGGACATTCATTCAGGATGTGTGTTAGTAAAGTCGGGTTCTGATGTAGGTGAGGGTGAGGAGGCCTGGGGTGCAGTCAGCATAAATAATTCATCCCAAAGGTGTTCAATAAGGTTGAAGCTCCACATCATCCAAAAAGCAGATATTCATGGAACTGGAATTGTGCATTGCCATGCTGGAGCTTGTTTTGGTCACCAAGTGTAAATGAAGGTAAGATTTAACACAGACGTCCGAGACAACCGCGTGCCTCTGACCGTTCGAAGAAGAAGCACATATATAGAGTGGAAAAGCCGAGTGTCCTAATACTTTTGGCTGCACCGTGTTGGTATTAAATAAGTCAAAGGCCCTTTTTTCAAGGCACTCGTGTGTCTTTCAATATCGTTTTACCATTCTACCATTTCTGATCCTACTTTAATAATCCGAACATCCTGCCAAGACGTAGCTCAAAATCCTGACAGCACGCTTGTACCGAGGGACTGTTCCTCCACCGCTCCATCACTTTCCGGCTTTCTTGGCAAGCTGAATTCATGTTAATTCTGGCTTTTCTGTAGGACAGATGTACCAAGGAGAAAATACTAATCGTCAAATACGGTAAAATATATGGACAAAGTGACATTTTAAAGGAAAATTCACCTACATTCAACTTATTCACTAAATCTGGGGTGTGTGTGGTTGTGTGTCTGAGGGCAGATGCCAAGCTTTTAGAATGTGACCATATATGGCAAATTTTACAAATCCCGAACGCCAGGTTGCTTGTTGGCGTGGCCTATCCGAGAATTCCTATGTTTAAAAACGTTCTAACGTAGGGTGAAATTTAAAAGTAGTTATTTTTATCAAATAGTAACCTTTGCAGTGTGATACAGCGCCCCCCAGTGTTCCTGCCACGAAGCGCGTCAAGCACCTTCTGCTATTCGCTCCTGAACTCTTTCCAGTGTGTCAAAACGGCAAACTTTGTGACGAATCTTCATCTACAAGGAAGAGGGCACAGGAGCTCCGGAGCTCCCTGTGACTATGCGTGCAACCTCGTGCTGCCATCTGATTCGATACCACCAATGCCCACTCGAATGATGTAACCTCAGATGATATCTTGAAGGTACCATGTTCTGTATGACTTTATCATTCTCTCAAATCATCGTGGAGGAATTCTGGATCACTTCCTTTACTGTGTTACTTTAGTTTATTGAGTTGCTACCAGAGGTACAGCACAGCATTTCAGTCAAGATTGAGGTCTGGACTTTGATCTCAAATCGTGAGATTCTGGTCTTTTTCAGATGTTCTGCTGCGTGACCCAATTTTGGTTAAGCTTTAGCTGTCAGACAGATGCCCTCACATCTGACTCTAGAATACTGTACTTTGGTATATAAAGGAGTTCATGGTGGACTTATTGACTGCCTGTTGCTCAGGTCCTGTAACTGCAAAACAAGCCCAGATCAGCACATTGACAGTGTGTTTGCACACCAAACTGTGCATTATGGCCAAACATCTCCATGTCTTGGTCCTCTCGTCTGTCCAAAGTCTTGTGGTTTGTTCTATGTTCTTTTTAGAGAGAAGAAACTTTCTCCTGGCATCTTTCCCAAACAAACCATACTGGTTCAAGCTTTTTCTAATTGTACTGCCATTCATTTCAAATCAAACCCCAAATTCAAAATTACATTTGAAAATGTCCTGAAGACCTTGGAGTAAATTTGCTGGGACATCCACTCCTGGGAAGATTGTGGACTCACTTGTATATGTTTCACTGTGCAATTAATTGACTGTCAATTTTATGGAAATGGCCTTATAACCCCTTCAAGATTTTTGGCCAGCAACAGTTGCTTCTCTACTATCGTTGCTGATGTCCTTGTGTGAAAACACACCGAGTGCTCCAGAACAATGTCAAATCGGGCTTTTCTGGAGGTGCTGACATTTTTCTGGCATTTTAACAAAGGCGTTTAATTAGCAGCACCCGGATTTCACATCGCCTCTTAATTCCTGTGGAGGCGGTGAAGGCGTACTTAGATTTTCACACGTGACTCGTAATGGAAAAACTTATACTCATGTTAAGTTAAACTTTGTTTAAATGTGATGTTAAGTCGGAAATTTCCTCTTTTCTCACATTTGAGTCTAAGAACAGCATATTCTCATTCCTGTCCTCTGTTTTATTAACAATCAACACCTTACGAACTGTAGATTCTGTCGGTCAGGAACATTCCGTTCCCCACAAGGCCGGTTTTTATGCCGAGTTTTCCTATGGCTACCTGCTCTAAAACATTCTGTTCCAGTAAAAGACGACTTGTATGAATATGCTGTATGAGCTGCACAGGGACGGGAGGGGAAGAAGTGAAGAGTAATAAAAGCAAAGTATGGGAAGAGAAGGTATCTCTTTCCTCACTCGCTGTGTTTGTGTGTGTGTGTGTGTGTGTGTATGTGTGTGTGACAGACATCCCTCTGCAGATCTCTTTTCTTTTATAATAAACTTTCTTTCTGTTTGATTCTACTCGAGCCTGAGACTATTATCCAGGATTGGAGATTTTGTAAACGTGGTATTGTTCATCTGAGGTTGGTTTTACCCGAATCTTAAACCCATAGAAGGATCAGACGGTAGTATTTATGATATCCTGATCATGCAAAACCTTAGAATTCAAAGGGGGTGTGCTTTCTTTTTCACATTTCTTATTCAATGTGTGGTCAGGTAGGGGAATTTCGAGGTGAAAGCTGCTCCGTAGACCCTTTTTTTCGAAGGCGCTACACCAATATTGAATCGTACCGATAGATTAGCATAAGTTTTTGTTCTTTTTCTACAAGATCGAAATAACGCCATCATTTACTTACGATTTTATAGAAGTCGAGATTGAATCGATAATTTCGTTGAAAACACGTGTGTTGTTTTCTTTTTTTTCTACATTTCATGCTAATCACCTGTCAGCTAGTCACCTGTTGTACCCCACAGACCAGTTTCATTTAAAATATACTTCATTTAAATGTACTCTTATGGCATTTGGACGAGTTAAGGGCCTTGCTAAAGGGCCCCAGCAGTGGCAGCTTAGTGGTGGGAATTGAACTCATGACCTCCTGATCAGAATTCCAACATTTTAAACACTGAACTACACCGTCCCCCATTTTTGCAGAAAGCCTGGTGAATGTTTCGGGGTTCAGATTGGACCGTACGCTTGCAATACGGACACCTGAGTATGGAATGGGCTACAAGATTTTCTGGAGAATTGTGTGAGATTCATTCAGACGCATTGTAGTAAAGTCTGGTACTGATGAAGCTGAGGTGAGGAGGCCTGGGGTGGGGGTCACTTTTATTCCAAAGGTGTTCTATAAAGTTAAAAGCAGACCTCTACGGCTATAGACCCCCCCCCGCCCACGAAGAACATTCTTGCAACCCATTTGCAACTCTTCCAAAATTTCTGGGTCAGGACGTTGTTGGGGACCTTTATTACATATAGTATTATAACTTAATATCCATATTAAAATAGCTATACAGGCGTTTGGGTTGTTTTTTTTTGTTGAGCATATTCAAATCCACACTATGCATCCAGTAAACCAGAGGATAAGTTGAAAAAAACTCAGGAGTTGGTTGTCCTTCAACCTGGAAGTGGTCCAAATTTAGCAGTGTGACGGCGAGATTAGCCACTAAGCCGACTCAAATAAGGCTATGGCTGAAGGCCTAAGGCTGTCATTTAAGCCTAATGTACCAAACAGAGCGGTGTGAGGTTTACAGGCCTGATTTTTAAGTGCAATAGCAGATTGTGGGTGATCCGTCTAACATGTGGCCGTGTCGCCGAAACAAAAAGCGATATGCGGGGATCTGCATATCGGAGGATTTCGTTCCTGTAGGTTATTTTAACGGGAACGATTCACTAGTCTACTTAACGAGGGCAATCTATTTCTTTATTTTTCTTTATTTTTACATTTTTTTATTTTTAATATAAACGCGATGGCGATGGACCTCGGACCGGTGTCTCATATCACAAACTTCGCACTTCATCGCGTGTTGGGTTTCACGAGTTCTCTTAAAGCTGTTTACTAAAGAGATCCTTTTACACTTATCAAATTGTGTATTTCATAGCAGGGATGCATGCTATGGCCCGCATGCACCTCAGAAATCAACACCTTGGATATATTTACTAGCGAGTGGAAGTGCCAGTGACAGGCAAATGCATGGGTGTGAAAATATGTGTCCATTTCTAATGCAACTGCACTCCTATTTGCAGGAGGCGTATTCAAGTTTGTTCAGGAAGACATTTCCAGTGTTCATCATCTTCTCTGTGAATTATTAGAAAAATCCCACAGGCACAAAAGAAGTAGTCGGTCATGATGTAGATGTCAAGTTCTTCTACACGCGAGGCCTTTTTTTTTTTAAAAGCTCACGCGTTCATTTTCGGCTGGTTAATTGTTTATAATTCATGCGTACGTATGAGGATTCGGCCCTACAGGTGGTCTTATTTTAGGACGGGGAGAAAATAGCCTGACCCATTTTTACCATGTTGTTTCAGGTTGTGGTGTGGCAGAAGTCCAAGGTATCGGATCACGCCTCGGCTCTCATGGCCGTGCTCGGATCCTCCGTCGCCGCCAACCTGTTACCGGTTCGACATCGCCACGAGCAAGCAGAGGTCAGTGACGCTCTGGGAAACGCTGGGAAAAGGAATCGTACACAGCTAGAGTTCATGCACAGCATTGGAACAGCTTGTTATTTTTTTTTGGCATAAAATGATAGAGATGAAGAGAAACCTGGTTGGTCCTGTACCTGTACTTGTGGATGGTAGTAGTGGTGTTGGGGGTTTTAAAACAATTACACTTATATACACCTTTTACAAGATCGCATTATCTATTTTATTACATATACAAATCCGCATTTAGGAAAAGGCCATTTTCCTGAATTCTTTGGTTAGGTTATCAAATGACTGAGCAGAAAACTTGCGTTTTAATGTATTTTAGTTCAAAAAGTAGGTGGAGAAAAGTGATAGCAGGAGTGATTTGTGATAGAAGAGTATCTGTGAGAGTGAAAGGGAAAGTTTATAGGTCTGTGGTGAGACCTGAGATGGTGTGTGGTTTAGAGACAGTGGCATTGAGTAAAAGACAGGAGGTGGAGCTGAAGGTAGCAGAGCTGAAGATGTTGAGGTTTTCGTTGGCAGTGACGACGATGGACAGGATTAGAAATGAGTTTCTTAGAGGGACAGCGCATGTTGGACGTCTTGGAGACAAGGCGAGGGAGGTGTGATTGTGATGGTTTCGACATATGCAGAGGAGGGACATGGGGTATATCAGTAGGAGAATGCTGAGGATGGAGACACCAGGAAGGAGGAAAAGAGGAAAACTAAGGAGGAGGTTTTTGGATGTTGTGAGAGAAGACATGCAGGTAGTTGGTGTGATGAAGTCAGATGTAGAGGAGATGGATGATCCGCTGTGGCGAACTCTAATGGGAGAAGCTGAAAGAAGAAGAAGAAGAAGAAAGATGAAGATCCAGCTGAAGATCCAGCTAAAAAGTCGACGTTTTGACCATTGCGGAGATTCAGCAAAAATAACAAAAGGTGCTTGATGTACTTCGAAAAGAAGACTTCCAGGACACATTCCTGAAGTGGCAGGAGCGCTGAAAACGCTGAGCAAGGGGACTATTTTAAAGGTCATAGTGTGTAAACGTAGATGAATAAAGTCTCGAAACATTTTGATACCACCTGGTACACAATCAATGAGAGGTCGATCGTTGTAAGCTAACCTTTAATTTTTGTACCATTGATTCCATTTGAGAGACTACATCATTTCAGATGTTTTTTCAGATGTATTTGTCGCTTTACTGTGTCATATCAAATTTTCATGGAAGGAATTTAAATAATTCTCAATTTTTCCATTGATACGAAAATTCCCCAGATTGGAAATTTCTGGCCACGGGCTCCATTTTTATTCTATTCACATTTAAAAAGGGTACAACAAACCTTTGCACTTGACTTTTGCGCCAACTTGTGTAAAGTAAAAAAAAAAAAAAAAAAAAAACAGCTCACCTTATTAGTATTATTTTTATACAACCAGAAGAAAAAGAAAGTAGATATTCATCAGCTTCCAAACCTTGTTCTCCCAATTGCCACGTTTTCTAAAAAGCTCCAAATGAATAAACAGTGGAGTCTTGACATGTCACGTTGAGCTAAATTTGACTTAAAACATCGCTCGGCTCCTGCAGGGAAACTGAGCTCAGGGACTCACATAACATTTTCACTGCAAAGGGCTCTTCCCCTCTCCCAGGAGCACTGTTTCTCTTCGCCTTGCCTGTGCATTCCTCAGCACTGAAATTTCTTTCTTTTCTTTTTTGTTTGACTCAGCATTCTGCCCAGGTAGTCCCTCAGATCAAAACCCACTGCGTTCAACCTCTTTGTGGCAAAGCTTTGTTCGTGTCATTGAAATCCTTTGGCTAGTCAACTGGTAGACAGAAAATTCACAAAAAAATAGCTAATGACTGCAAAATAAAGAAAGAACGATAGTAAAAATGGGATAAAATTTACTGGAATGTCAAGACTTACCTCATAAGTAGCTAGCTTATAAAAGCTAGCTACTTATAAGCTAGCTACATATACAACATACAGAATGAATAAGACCAACCCAAACATCAATGTTTACCTCAGATTTGTTCATAAATGTATATTTTAAGACTAAGAATTAGAAACTACATACTATAATCACAGTTAACATTGACCTCCTTAACAAAGCCATACTTAAAAACGTGAACGTTTCATCACAACTTGTGAACTCAGACATTGTGGCATGATTCTGGACATTTCATGATCTTTAAGCTTTGAAATCGAGGAAAGCTAAGCACCTTTTGCTTTTGTCAAGCCGAACAGCATTTTGTTTTATCGTAGCATAACTGCAGCTTCAAATCTCTTTCTTTACTTTCTCACCATTTATTTCTTAAGCAGTTGTTACCAACACCAAGTTCAACCAAAATGATACTAATAAAGCTTATTTATTATATCATCTGCTGAAGTTAACCGTAAATCCCATTCATGGCATTTAGCTAATGCCAGAAGCTAGCTAGCTAAAGAGAATGACAGTAGAAACAAAGCAAGGTAGACAGAAACAGCAACAATTTCCTCAGATTTTTTTCTACTGTCATTTTATTTATCTAGGTATGTATCTTTTGTTGTTAGCTAGATGCCATGGTTGGCATTTGTATTCCAGATGATGCTAATAAAGCACAATAATAAAACATAATTTATAGTGTCGTTTCTGTTCAATTTGGTTTTTTGATTTGGTTTGCAGTCTTTGATAAGTAACCTTAAAGTTAAAGGTTAAAGGTCTACAGATTTTTCTAATAACAATAGCTGGAGGTTGGATTGTGCTTGCCGATAAATGATTAATCATCCAGTAGTTTTTAAAATGGATACTGGATAAAAACAAACAAACATAGCACTCCACGTAAAATAGTATTGAACGTTATTACAAAAAAAATGTAATGAATAATAGGAGAAAAAAAATTTAATATAATAATGAATAAATGTAATTATACTATTTATAACTAAAAAAAAACAGTATGTAGTGTCACTGATTCAACTCTAGAGGCTGCTCTCGTAATGACAGCGGACCAGAAGCTGGAAAAACTATCTGTATGGATTTTTGCCAATAGTCGCTAGTTCCAGCGATTAGCCATCAGTGCCGATTAATCGGCAAAACCATTGAATCGCTCGACCTCTATTTATGAGAGCAATTTCATGGTTTTACAGTTTTTCTGAATTGTTTGATGTTACTCTTCAAAAAAGGCAGAATAAAATTCGGGTGTTGGAAAAGTGGAAAGCATGTTCACGTGGTGCACACAAATTTTTTATTTGCAGTATCTTAAATATGCCCTCTTTTATTGTTGCTATGATCTGGTATCTACTATAACAGTGGTGAACAAAGTACATAAACAGTCTACTTGAGTAAAAGTAGAAATTCACTCGGTAAAATATTACTTCAGTGAAAGTAAAAGTGCTCCCTTTAAAATTTAACTTGAAAGTGTCTAAAGAACTATGATTTATTATGGCTATAATGTTCGTATTATCATTTTTTTTCCTGCAAGACTCTTCGCTTAATCAGCTCAGTTTATTTGAAAAGACTTTAATGCTACTCATAACACAAAAATCTATTAATAGAATGATATTTAACACTGAGTCAAACACTGATTGATTTTTATCCAAATTATCATAAGTTTAAAACCTTCTTAAAACCAAATTACATTTACTTATTTACTGTCCACCACTGCTCCATAATCCCCTTTACTAATCAACAGAAGTGTTTGTGTACAAAATAGATCATAATTTGTTCAATTACACCTTCCCCGTCCCTTATCTGTGCAACTGTAGAATTGCGTCTGCACATTATTTAGCTTTTCTCACCCTCAACATCCTTCCAGCTAGACACCCTAAGCTCTAGCATCGCATTGTGTCCTGTGTCATTTTGCAATAAAATGTAATGCATTAACATCTTGCACTGAACATAGCAGAGATTTCTAGCGGTCAGTTTGGGCTCCAGAACATGTGAAGTGCGCGTGTCAGAGGATCTCAGCATGGCCAGGCTGGCGAAGAGCCGCTCTCATGCTGTGCTGGCACCAATTACGCTTTCCCTGGGCAGCGCACGCAAAGAACGGGCATTCGGTCACATGCTCAGCTGCGGAGAGTTCACATCGTTCGCTATGCCAACGAACAACCAACAAGCGGCTCTCGGCACCTGGTTACGACTTTCCTGGTCGTCCTCCTGTCTCTTAAACACGCACACAATTGTAAAGATTGACTGTTTTTCTCGGTGGTACTCCTCCGAGCTCCCGGAGCCAGTTTGTTTCTGCTCAGACACGGCAGATGAAATCTGTTAAATGCCATTCTGTTTGCAGTTAATCCCACCTGACAGATGTGGAGCGTGGTTCCTAGCCCATTTTTAATACTGTTTTTGTTTTGGAGGCCCTCCTTCAGATCAGTTCCTTACATAAGCCCTTGACCTTTTCCACCTCGGTTTCCTGTTGCGAGAGCTGCCCTGGTTGTTTTTCCTCTTCTTCATGAAGGGCAGATCTTGGGTTCTGGAGTGCGATGCAGTGGTCATTTTAATTTGGAACACAATGACGTCAATCTGCGCAGTTGGAAAGGAAGCTATTGTGAGTGGACACATGGTGCCCTACTTTTTTAGCATCGTTGTCATAACTGGACTATTCGAAAGTTTTTTTTTTCCATGGACGTTTGATACTAAATATCCAGTCCATATTTAAAGAGGCAGTGGATAAAGTAATAAAAAAGAGGTGTCCATTTGCTCTATTAACTGACCTGGGACAACTTCCAACTTTCACCAGTTCATCATTAGTTAATTGTTTGTCAGGGTCCTGTTGGATTGGATTTCGTATCGGTTCAATGGTTTGTTTTAAATGGTGCATTAATGCTGTACATTAAATTTAATTTGTATCTTCTGAAAATCATTTATTTTCTTATATCAATAAATTAGAATATCGATAAAAAGTTTATTTATTTTAGCAATTCATTACAAAATGTGAAAATCGTATATATTATATAGATTCATCACAAAAACTGATATGAAGTGTATATTTATTTTAATTGTGCTCACATTCAACAAAACCCACCAATTCACTCATAAGACCAATCAAAAAAGCATTTTAGTCAATTGTTGACCTTCTGGAAAGTCTGTTCATTTACTGTATATACTTGGTAGAGGCTCCTTTTGCTTTAATTACTGCCTCAATTCAGCGTGGCATGGAGGCAATCAGTCTGTCAGTCTGTAGCACTGCTGAGGTGGTATGGAAGCCCAGGTTTTTTTGACAGTGGCCTTCAGCTCATCTGCTGTTTTTGGTCTCTTGTTTCTCATTTTCCTCTTGACAATAAGCCAGAGATTCTTTATGGGGTTCAGATCTGGTGAGTTTGCTGACCAGTCAATCACACCAACACCATGGTCATTTAGCCAACTTGTAAAGCTTTTGGCAGTGTGGGCAGGTGCCAAATCCTGCTGGAAAATGAAATCAGCATCTCCATAAAGCTGGTCAGCAGAGGGAAGCATGAAGTGCTCTAAAACTTCCTGGTAGACCGCTGTGCTGAACATGGACCTGATAAAACACAGTGGACCAACACCAGCAGATGACACGACTCCCCAAACCACTACTGACTGTGCAAACTTTACACTGGACCTCAAGCATCTTGGATTCTGTGCCTCTCCTGTCTTATTCTTCCAGACTCTGTGACCTGGATTTCCAAAGGAAATGCAAAATATTATTTCCTTTCATCTGAAAAGACGACTTTGGCCCACTGAGCAACAGTCCAGTCCTTTTTGTGCTTTGCCCAGGTAAGACACCTCTGATGTTGTCTCTGGTTCAGCAGTGGCTCGACACGAGGAATGCGTCAGTTGTAGCCCATGGAGACGTCTGTGTGTGGAGGCTCTTGAAGCACTGACTCCAGCTGCAGTCCACTCTTTGAGAATCTCCCCAAATTATTAAATGGGCTTCGTTTCACCTTTTTCTACCACATCTTTTCCTTCTATTCAACTTTCCATTAATGTGCTTGGATCCTGCACTCTGTGAACAGCAGATTCTTTAGCGATGACCTTTTGTGTCTCACCCTCCATGTGTAGGGTGTCAATGATTGTCTTCAGGACAACTGTCAAGTCAGCAGTTTTCCCCCATGATTGTGGAGACTGGACCAGACTGAGACACCAGTTAAAGGCTCAGGAAACCTTTGCAGGTGTTTGGATTTAATGACCTGATTAGAGTGTGAAACCATGTGTCTCCAATATTGAACTTCTTCACAATATTATAATATTCTGAGATGCTGAATTTTGAGTTTTTACTAGATGTAAGCCAAAGTCATCAAATAATCACAAACATCAGTCTGTGTGATGATTCTATATAATATACCAGTTTCACTTTTTCTTTTGAATTAATAAAATAAATCAACTTTTAAATGATATTCTAATTTATTAAGATGCACCCATGTGGTTCTTCTCCAACCGGTTACCACAAAGCTAGAGGTACTCAGTTGTATCTTTGGATGTTATATAATACAATTTTGCGTTCACTTGAACTTGGAAACCCAAACCTGTTCCAGCATGGCATTGCCCCTGTGCACAAAGATCTACTTTGTATAGGTTGGAGTGGAAGATCTTCTCCTATAGAGCTCTGATCTCATCCCTAATGAACACCTTTGGGATGAATGTGAACACTGACGGCACCCCAGGTCTCCTTACCTTACCTACATCAGTACCTGCCTTTACTAACACCCTGGGGATGATGAACACAAATGTCCACAAGCACACTCCAAAATCTGGTGGAACATCTTCCTAGAAGAGTGGGGAACTACTACATATTTAATCACACAATGTCCACAAACTTTAATGTTTTGTAAATATTAGAGGTACACATTTGTATTGGACCTCTTTGGATGCGCTAGCATAAAATTTTGCTCCATGAAGATCTGCTTTACATGGATTGGAGTGGAAGATATCCAGCTGTAGAGCTTCAAACCTATTGAATACTCATTCTGTTCTGCATTGAGTCCCAATTTGCAAACTTTTTTTATTTTTATGATGTGCTACTCTACTTGGAATGAAATCACCAGTGACTGTCATATCTATTTAAATCTTGGATTAGATTAGATTAGATAAGATTTAACGTTATTGCCAATGCACGTTATGGTACAAGGCTACGAAATACAGTTAGCATCTAACCAGAAGTGGATTGTGGACAGAGAAAAATTATTACAAAAATGTTCTGGGTGGTAAGGCAATGGTATATGATATATATAAATAACTAATAATAGATGAATTAATATGAAATAAATTATATGAATATAAACAGTGCACAAAGAGGGTTATATATAATGGATAGTGCAAGAAAGGAGATATTGTGTAAACTGAATAAATAGGTTATATTTAATTCAGATTATTCATTTATTATACAGATTTACTGTCCTCATTACAGCCATTATTGACAAAATAACTGGCAACAAAAGTGAGTACACCCTAAGTAATAACAACTGTATTGTGTTTATTATGCAAAGCCACATGTCCTGTTCATCATGTTCATGTTTTTGTCTGCTTGACAGATCCATACAAATTTGTACAATTCTCTCATACTGAACACTGAATGTTCAACATGCACCTCATGGTAAAGACTCACAGAGGTTTTGAGAATTAGAAATGTTGCTCTCCACAAAGATGCCGAGGCTGTAAGAAGATCAGAAACACCCTGAAACTCAGTAACAGTAAAGTGGTCAGGGTCATACAGAGGTTTTTCAACACGGGTTCCACTCGGAACAGACCTCGTAATGGTCCATCAAAGAAGTCAAGTCCTCGTGCTGTGTGTCAGGTGCAGAAGCAACTTCAAAAAAAAGACCCATGAGTGCTGAAGCTTTAAGGTCAGACTACAACAAGTCGGTCTGCAGGCCATCGTCTCAGAAGAAGCCTCTTCTGAAGCTGCTTACAAGAAAGTCCACAGACAGTTTGGTGAAGAAAACCTGTCCAAGAGCATGAATTACTGAAACCATGTCCTGTGGTCTGATGAGACTAAAAAAAACTTGTTTGGCTCAGATGGTGTCCAGCATGTGTGATGACGCCCTGGTGAGGAGAACCAAGAAAATTATACAGGTAGTCGTCGACTTACGACCACAACTGGGACTGAAAAATCGGTCGTAACACGATTTGGTCGTAAGTAGAGTAGGCTATATGTACAGTACTGTCAAATGATGCCGGAAGCTGTATAGCACACTCGTAACACGATTTGGTTGTAAGTAGAGTAGGCTATACGTACAGTACTGTGAAATTATGCCGGAAGCTGGTAAAAAAATAACGTACGCTGCGGATAGCGATTGTGGTCGTAAAGTCGAATGGTCGTAAGTTGCATAGGTTGTAAGTCGACAACTACCTATATATATAAAATATACATAAATATATGTTCATATATACACATAAGGTAATTTACATATATGTAAAAAAATACAAATATTTCACTGAATTGGAATAAGTAAAAAAAATAATAATAATAATTCAAAGTTGCTCTCCGGTTTCTTTAACCCACAGTTGGACTCTTATAGCAGTAACATATGATTCTTAAATATATGTCTATAGTACATTTACGGCATTAGGCAGAAACCCTTATCCAGAGCAACTTTTATTCCCCATTCATACATCTCAGTAGCTATGGGATTAAGGACATTTCTCAGGGGCCCAGGAATGGTGGTTTGTTGAGGCTGAGATTTGAACTCAACTTTTGGGTCCAAATTTCAATGCCTTAACCACTAATCTACCACCACCCCCAGTATTAGTGTATCAGAACGTTGTGGTTTGCAATCACATTCCTAGGAATAAAAATGATTGCTCTGAAAAAACTGTTAAAACGTTTAAAAACTGTAAGCTCTGTGTTATGTACGCACCTGACTACTGGATGATCCTTTTTGAACATCCAATTCCACATTGATTTCCCATTTGCTGTTCCAATAACCTTCACTCTTTTGGGAAGATGTTCCACCAGATTTTGTGTAAAATTCGTTCTGCCACAAGGGTGATGATGTAAATGAGGTGAGGAGGCCTGGGGTGCTGTCAGCGTTCACATTCATCCCAATGGTAATTAGTAGCTTTCGGAGCCACTCAAGATCTTCGACTCCAAACCATGTGAGCCATATCAGAGGTGTTGTCATGTTGGAATAGGTTAGTTCCTCAAGGCAAGGGAAAATGTAACGCTCTCACCACCGAAGGCGTCCTATACAAATGTGTGCCTTCAACTTTGGGGTTTGGGAAAGAACCACTTCACAAAATAGGTCGGTGTCCCAATACTTTTGGCAATTTTTTGGACCTGAAGCATCTCCAAACTCTGCATCTGTATAAGCAAATTCATTACCCTGAAAAACCGCAAACAAATTTCAGCCTGGAGTTGTGTGAGAAGGTGTACAAAGTGATCACACACCACGTCGGTCCTCTCAGGGTCTCTCTAATAACACATACGCCCAGAATACAGTGAGAATTCCCTCACGTCACACGGCCCCTGAAAGTAACAGGTGTCTAACAGGTCAGGTGGATGGACCGTGTGCTGACGCCCTGCCTCAGCGCTTTAATCGCCGCACCATATGTTCGCCTCTCTGTACGCGAAAGCACCAGGAATTTCCTCTGCGTGGCCCCTCGCTGAACGTATAGAGGAACGCGTGTGCAAGACGGAGGAACATGCATCATGCCGTCTGCAAGCCTAGACGAGGACACGTGTTATTTATAAGGCGTTCTCGGAATCGAGCGTCCGCGTTACGTGGAGAAAAACAAATTTATTGTTTGTTTTTCTTAATGCCTTCTTCTCGAGCGTGTCTGTTTCAGCAATCAGTCATTATCCGAGAGAGAAGTGCACTCATCAGGCCGGAGACCGTGCCAAGAACGTAAGCGAATCCTTCCTAACCCCCTCGAGCCCCATCCACCTCATGAATGTGACACGTGCAGAGCCCAGCGAAGCGTCAGGGTGCTCCGTACGGGTCATACAGGCAGGGAAGGATGCCGTTCATAGCAGCTTCTTGGCTTCAATCGGGGTATCGTTTATACCGGAGGGGAAACGCTTTACTCGGGGTCGGAACGGATTTAAGAAAGTTACAATTCAGTAGTTAACACAAATCCAAACCAAAGTCTTTAAATCCTTTTACACTCCCACCTCAATTCTTTTTTCTCCTCTCATTATTTTTCGACTCTGCTGCTCCGGTCATGTTGAAATTTTTTTCGAATGAGCCAGGTCATTTTTTTATTCCCCCCTCCCCCCTCCTCCTCCATCCACTGTCATTGTACTGATTTCCCAAATGACATTAATTGAATTTCATGGCAGAAGACTTTTTGTTTGGCAGTGTGATCCACATCCTGTTATCCTGGAATAATAGTTTCCTTTCAGTCCGCGAAACTCCAGGGACGGGGCTCACCTGTGCTGCAGTAATTGAGAAAATGCTGTAACAGCAGCGTGTACTTAACGAGCGCTTAATGTGGAAGTCACAATGCCAGCAATTATAAAAAGAAAAAAAAATGCCCTCATTCACCAAGTGTTTAATTCAGAAGCATCCAAATATAGGGACGGTTTCTAGTCTCGATTCTCACTTTTGCTGCACATATACTGCGTTTTGCCAACTTTTTTTGCTTTGCCAAGCGAAGATTATAGGAGCTTGGCAAGAGCGGCTAGTTATGAGATGACAAATGCATTCTGACTGGCCTGGGAAATCCTAATTAGGCAGTCCGATGGGGGTCAAAGACACAGCAGTGTGAATTTATGTGAAAAAATTTACCATTTTACACAGATAAATTGTGCATGTCATGTTGAGAGATGCAGGTTTTGGATTAGGTTATGCATATCCTGAATTTAATGATCATTCTTGAGATCATTCTAAAAATTCATGGATGCAGGACTTCTCTTTGACGCTAAACCTTAAAATACCTTAAAAAAATCAGTTCATCACAGGATTTCTAAACTCTGAATTGATCAATCCCATTTTCACAGGGCATTCCAGGTTCAGTGGTTAAAGCTCTAGGTGACTGTTTAGAAAGTCATGAATTCAAGCCCCACCTCTGCCAATCTATCACTGTTGGGACTTTGAGAAAAAGGGCTTAACCTTCTTTTTTACAGAGAGGCAGTATCATGGCTGCCCCTGCGCCCTATATGTGAAGAAAATAATTTTCTTTTGCTTTAGCGTATACGTGAGAAATGAAGCATTGTTCTTCTCCTTCTTTAAACAGATTAGCATCGAAGGATACTTTCCGAAGCCAAACTCCGATCTCAACATGATGAGTTCCAGTACCTCAGACAAGATGTTTATTTATGTGAACAACCGTCCTGTGAATCACAAAGACATCCTAAAGGTGTGTTCTCATTATTACACAATAGAGATAGAGATGAATATAAGAATTACTGTTGAGGCTCTGAGTTACTGTTCCGAAGGTAGGTAGATGTCAAGGCCGCAGCACCGCCAAGCTGTTACTTGGGCCCTTGAGCAAGGTCCCTTAAACCTTTCTGCTTTAGGTGCACTGTATTATGGCCGACTCTTTATTGTTGGTATAATCCAAACTTTGGGAGACATCAAGAGGGAAAAAAGATTTCTGTGGACCAAGATGGCTGTACCCAATAATGTTCCAGTGGTCAGATACATTATGTTTATGTATATATGTACATATGTGCGTTTGTATACAGGGTTGTTTCTAGCTTTTTTGACTACTATCGTCACCCACCCATTTAATGATCATTCCAAAATTGCCTGAATTCAAGTATGTAAAAACAGGTAAATAATTTTAATGGGTGAGGATGAGGCCCCCCAGTGGGTTGTGTCTAGTTTGCCAATGCTAAGAAACAGTGCTGTGTGGATTAACACCAATCAGGCATAGCATTACGACCACCTTCCTAATATTGTGTTGGTCCGGTTTTGCCTCAAAAACAATTCTGATCCATAAAGCATTAACAGCATTAACCTCTTCAGCAAATTGAGCTACAGTTGCTCGACTGTTGGATCGGACCAAATGGTCCAACCTTCGCTCCCCACCTGCAGGAAGTGGTCAACTGGACCACCTTTGAGAGATACTGACCACTGCAGACTGGGAACAGCCCACAATAGCTGTAGCGTGGAGACGCTCTGACCCAGTCGTCTAGTCTTCACAATTTGTTAAACTCACTCAAATCCTTACGCTGACTTATTTTTCCTGTTTCTAACATCAGCTTTGAGGACAAAATGTTCACCTGCTGCCATTTACACATATCCACCCACTAACAGGTTCCATAGCTTTCCTTCATGGAGTTTTACATTTCTTTATCCTCCAGCTTGTAAAGCAATACTATGCTAATTCAGCTCATTCGAATAACGAATCGGCTGGTCGCCGCTTTCCAATCATGATGTTGAACATCACCGTCCCTGGCTCGAGCGTGGATGTTAATCTGACCCCAGACAAATTGCAAGTGATGCTCGAGAACAAGGTACAAACACATGTCATTGAACATCACTGCATCATTTTACATTCAAATTCATTTCCACCCACCAATCCGATGTTTTCTATTAATTCCCCCTTCAGGATGCTGTGCTTTTAGCCGTGGAGTCTGTTCTGATCTCATTATATGGCTCTTATTCTGTTGGGAATGAAAGCCATGAATCGGCAGAACAGTCTCATTCTGTGGTGGAACTTACTAAAGAACCTGAGAAAGTGCAGGAAAAAGAAGCACCACAGTCTAGCGTGGTTTCTACACCATTGGTGCTTGGCAACGCCACTCCAATCAAAAAGGACAGTGAGACATCACCCGGTACTGCTAACACAAGCTCGTCTTCATCATCAGAAGATTGGATAATCAACACAAGTTTAAGCGATTCATCGTTTTCCGAGAACGTAGGGTTGAATTCTACAATCCCTCCTGAGGACAAACAAGAGAGCTGTACCGAGGAGATCTCGGCAGAGAGTTGGACCATGGGTAAGGCTTTCACAGATCCCACCACTGGAGACCGTCTAGAGCCTGTGAAGCTCCATCAGCCAGGAGCTCAAAATGACGTTGACCTCGATCCCGAAGTCGGAACGAAAAGTAGCAACCCGTGCAAGAGAGCCACAAATGTTATAGTGGCGAAAACGGCCAAATTAACGGCCTACGACCTGATCAGCAGCCGCTCTGTGCGTCAGCCACTTTCCGCCTTTGCTCTGTTTGAGCAGGACACCAGATCATCCGTCCTGCTGGAGAAGCCACGAGCCAGTCTGCAGGATGTCACTGCTGCTGTAAAAGAGAGATGGGAAAGCCTCGGGGAGGAAGAAAGAAAGAAGTAAGTTTCCAGATTTCACTCCCAAAGCTGCATTTTCCAGTTGTTGTGATTCACTCTCTTGGTTTTAGGGAGGGAGGGAGGAGGGTAGACGGAATAGACTTGCCACTTGCAAGCATAAAATATGGTGTGGAAAGTCTGCTTGATTTGTCCGGGTTGCCGTCCAAAGCAGAGAGGGATTGATATGAACTACGGTCGTGTTTTCCAGACAACTGGGTTTGATTACTTGGTTCGCTGGTCAATAATGTTTCCGCTGTAAAAGAGGTATTCAGGATTCCGGAGAATGCCATGGTGTATTTATAACAACAACCGAATCTCACATAAGTCAGTGTCAGTGTAGAGGTGGTTTATAGTATGTAAAAATAAAAATAAATCAGATCAACTGTGAATATTTGGGGTATTAATAAGAAAGGAATTCGTTGGTACATTTTATATACCAGGGGGTATTCCCATCTTGCTCCTAGTTAGCTTTTAAAAAGCTTCATTTACATGCTTTTGACTAAAGTCTTTATCATATGTCCTCTCAGAGATTTAAGACTAAACACTTCGTACTAATGCTATTGGTCCTAAAGGATTCGCAAAGGTGCCCCGAGTCTGACGATGATCAATCTTCATGAGAACAGTTCAGAAGTCATTTTATCCGCTCCATTTCATCGTTTTTTAAGTTATACAAGGCGGTATCAAAAACTTTCCAGACTAGTTTTGTAACACGGCAACAGATTACACGCACAGTCGCTGGGAGCACCGACCTTCCAAAATCAGTGTGCCGAAAGACATTGAGACACATGTGTACATCGTAGGGACTTGTGTAACTGGTGGTATTCTGAGCGTTACCACGGCTGCTATTCTGACCACTCGTTATTTGCACCCATTCTTTTTGGTCTCAACCTTTTCAAAGTTTCCTGGGCTCCCATTCCAACCATTAAATAAGACAATAGTACCACCAATGTGCTTCATAGGATGGTGTATATTTCAAATAGTTTTTTTGGGGGGGGTTTATCAAATGAGAGAATTCTTTGACTTTTATAGCAACATCTATTGGTTTTATTTGAAAATAATTTTGTTTGACTATGTTATTTTTCTCTCAACTTTACTATTAGAGAATAATCTGTGAAGATGCTTGAAATATAACTTGCATGTCTGTTGTTCTGCCAGTTGGCAGCACTGAGAGTTCCATTACAGCAAGCAGTATCAGTCTTTTCTTTGTTTTTGTTTTTTGTTGCGTTAAATTGTTTAATTGCAATAAGATAACTGTGAGAAATCATGTCAGGCCACGTCTGCTATTCTGACCACCTGCACACCCGGTCACTGAGCTCTCCTTACACGGGTTTCTCGCCGGAAACGACACGATCTTGCTTCCGCACCCTCCCTACTTGTCAGATAAGGCTCCTATGGAAGTAGCAGGAATGCTGGGAGCACCATATTGTAGAGCAATAAAGTACTTTCTGGTAAACAGAGCTAGTCTCAAAACCTTTTAATACAACCTGGATGCTGAAATTCCTTTTCCCTTTATCTAGGCATGTCTACCTGAAGATTCTCAATCTGATCAATCAGTTGATTGATAGTGATCGTGCTTAAACAACAAATTGCATGAAATAAAGGTTGATGTTGGGTAAAAAAAACATATCTCATTTCAATAATCAATAATAATCAAATTATTTACACATTATGCCAGATAGTGCACTCAGAACTAACATAAATATTTATTATAAGGAGAAATTTTCCCAAAATGTTTATCCTGTCAGAATCCATTGTCCATTAAACATATTTAGCTGCGCTGTAATACTTCTGTCTTTTTCTTCTGTGGATACTTTTAAAAGTAAAAGTTAAAATTTTGTCTTCAGCTATTTAAAAATAAATAAATAAATAAATCAAACATATTATTTATTTTTATGTTCATATAACTAAACCTGAATTCTTTAAATTGTTTGTAAAAATATGCTATTTACACTTAAAATCCAATAAAATTTAATATGTCACACACATTAATATATTTTATATATATATATATATATATATATATATATATATATATATATATATATATATATATATATATAAAATTAAATAAAAAATATAATAAAATAAAATAGATACATACAAATTTATTTGTTATATATATATATATATACTGTATATATATATATATATATATATATATATATATATATATATATGTATATATATATATATATATATATATATAATATATATATATATATATATATAATTTATTTTACTATAAAGTTTAACATAAGTATAAATATTATACTACAAACTCATATATATGACAATTAAAAAGTTTTTTCAGCAAAATCTTTTTGGTTTTATTAGAATAATAATTTTAAACCTCAGTATGAGCATATAATATGTGAAGATTTTTTATATATAACCTTACATATATACAGTATATATATATATATAATATATATATATATATATATATATATATATATATATATATATATATAAACATTTTTAGATCAGGTCAGTCGTTCTTTATATTGGAGGCACTACGAGTTTCAATACAATGAATGATTTTATTAATTTACTTTAAACTTTAAATAGTTTAATTGCAGTGAGATAACTAAGAGAAATCTTGTCTGGCAGCACGCTAGAGTCATTACTGAATTACAGAATCCTTTAAGAGAGCAGTACACTGGTGTGTAATCGCCTGCATCATCTGATCTTCATAACTCTCAAACTGAAAAAGGAAAGACCTTGTGAAACGAGTCCATTATTCCTCTCAGGAACAGTAAGCAAAAGAAAAAAAAGAGAGATCCAAATGATTGCGTGCCTGTTGAGTCTAATTGGACAGATGGAAAAAAGCACATCATTATATCCAGGGGCATTTGTGGAAGGTATGGTAGGGTGTATGGAAAAAGCCATGTCTTTTCGCGTGCTATTGTGCAGTAATAAACAAGCCTGAGCTAGTGCTTGGCTCGTTTTCCGGCCACTGTTAAGTAGCACACCCTTTTTAGGAATCTAGTTCACGTGAAGTCATGTTGCACTGGCGCATCACACATGGGCCTGTGGCGCATGAGGTCTTTATTAAGAATTAGTTCATAACTCTTTACACTTATTCAGTCTTTCCAGCGATATGTGGTTCCTTCTCAAACTGTTACCACACAACTGCAGGCACACACTAGTCTTGGACGTCTTTGGGATGCAGTAATATTACATTTTCCCTTCACTTGATTTAGGAGAGCCAAACCTGTTCCTGCATCACTGTGCACAAAGTCAGCTCTATTAAGACCTGTTTACCTGGGTTTGAGTGGTAGATCTCCTGCTATAGAGCTGTAGAGCTAAAAAAAGAAAAACATACCATTCGTATGGTTCGGTGTCCACAAACATTTGTCCATTTAGTGTATTTAGGTCTCATTGCCATGGTCAGGTGGAGGAGTGGATCTACATTGAGGGATAAATAAGAACTTGGACACCCAAAGTTGATGTTAGAAGCAGGAAAAATGGGCGAGCGTAAGGATTTGAGTGCCAACTGTGACGTCTAGACGTCTGGGTCAGAGCATCTTCAAAACTCAGCTCTTGTGAGATGTTCCTGGTCTGCAGTGTCAGTATCTATTAAAAGTGCTCCAAAGAAAGAACAGTGGTGAACCGGCGACAGGGTCGTAGGCGGCCGAGAATCATTAATGCACGTGGGGAGTGAAGGCTGGTCCATGTGGTCCGATCCAACAGACAAGCTCCTGTAGCTTAAACTGCTTAAGAAGTTCATGATGTTGATGCTCCACAGGTTAGGACTGTTTCAGCAGCAAAAGCAGGATTAACACAATATTATGCAGGTGGGCATAATGTTATGTCTGATTGGTGTATCTGAGCAAGCAGTATGTATTTATGAGCAAAGAATTACAAAAGCTGTTGGCAGTCACAGATTCAAATTAATTAATGGAACGAATGTTTGGAGATTTTTTATTTATTGTATCCCACATGGATGTCCATCCACAGTATGCTCTCTCTCTCTCTCTGCTACAGCTTTGTCTTTGTAGATTTATTCCAAAACTTAGACTCAAATTTTGAAAACTTCAAATGGTAAAGTTGCTTTTACTATTTTAAGTGATACTATATCACAGACGCAGATCATCCTAAATATTCCAGGCTAAAAGCGTTTTCACGCTCGGCCCCATTTGTATAAACAAAATCCAAATATTTAGGAAAAAGTTACGAATTGCCAGGAAAAATCTTTCTTTGATCGTAATCCTTCTCGAACTCGCGGTTGCCTTTGATGCCGTGATTCACCACATGACGCCGTTTATCTTCCACTCGTTCCCAAACCATTCATCTGTTTTGCTATATTTAAAATGAGATTTTTTTCTCTTTGCAAATCAGATACAATCCTATAGTGCATGAGGACTGATGTTTCATCCGTTTTGCACTCGCAGCATGCACCTGCAGTTAGTGCACATTTACTGTTTAATGCAGAAATGGAAGAAACTCTCGGTTGAAACTGTGGATTCATCTCATGACCGCAGACATGTTTTGAGGAAAAATAAAAGGGGTTAGAGGTTAGGGGTTAGGGCTAGGGGTTAGTGTTAGTGGTCAGGGTTAGGTGTTAGGGCTAGGGGTCAGGGTTAGAGGTTAGGGGTAGGTGTTAGGGCTAGGGGTTAGTGTTAGTGGTCAGGGTTAGGTGTTAGGGCTAGGGGTCAGGGGTAGGTGTTAGGCTCGGGGTTAGTGTTAGGGGTCAGGGTTAGGTGTTAGGGCTATGGGTCAGGGTTAGAGGTTAGGGGTAGGTGTTAGGCTAGGGGTTAGTGTTAGGGGTCAGGGTTAGGTCTTAGGGCTAGGGGTCAGGGTTAGAGGTTAGGGGTAGGTGTTAGAGGTAGGTGTTGGGGTTAGGTGTTAGGGCTAGGGGAAGAGGTTTGGGTTAAAGTTTACAATTTAAGATTAGAGTTAGAATTATTGGTAAAATATTGAAATTAGGGGTTGAATGGGTAAGTGTTTTGGATTAGGAGATGATTTTAGGGTTCAGGTTTGAGATTAGGATTAGAGTTATGGGTAAAAGTTTGTGATTAGGGGTTGGTGTTACGGTTATGGATAAGGATTTCGCATTAGGGTTTAAAGTTAAGATCTAGGGTTAGGGTTAGGGTTGAGTTTGGGTTAAAGAGGGTTATTGGTAATAGGAGATGAGTTTAGGGTTTGAGATTACGATTAGGGTAAAGTTTTGATTAGGGGTTAAGATGAGGGGTTAGGTTTATGGTTAAGGGTTTTGGATTAGGGGTTGAGGTTAAGATTAAGGTTATGGTAAGGGTTTTGGATTAGGTTTAAGGTTGAGGTTAGAATTAGGGGTTTAGAGTTAAGGTTATAGGTAAGGGTTTTAGGGATTGGGGGTTGAGGCTAAGATTATATCAAACTCATAATTTCATCAGTAAATAATAATGAATGAATGTATTACTTTTTTTTTAAATTCTCATTAATAAAAATAAAGCACATCTTTAGATCACAGTGTGAAATAATGCTTAAAATCATAACAATGCTTGAAAGAAATCTGAAATATATTCCGGTACACTGAATTGATCTGAAATAACCAACAGATTACCACATTACCAATTGCTCTATTACATGAAACTAAATACAATATTAAAATAAGGATAGAAATCCAAATGTTGCAGAATTTGTAATAGATTATAGAAGAAATAGAAAAGAAAAGACAAGAATTTGCTCAATAAACAAACAAATAGAATTATTTAGCAGTGTTAAATATTTGCTAAAGTTATTTCCAGTTATTTCATTTTTTTTAAATAATGTTTGGTTGTATGCTTTTTTATTCTTGGTCTAATCCTCTATTATATAGTTTTGTAATGCGTGTGTGGTGATTTGACAGCAACACATATACTATAAATACAAACATTATTGGACACCTGACCATAAGATTGTTATGTTCCTCTTTTTGAACAACTTATTCCATATTTAGTCCCCATTTCCTGTTAGAATGACTTCCACTCTTCTGGGTAGATGTTCCACTGGGTTTTTTTGAGATTTGTGCTCATTCATAGACAAGGGTGTTAGTAAAGTCAGGGACTGATGTAAGTGAGGTGAGGAGGTCTGGGGTGCAGTCAGATAAGGTGTTTAATAAGGTTGGAGCTCTATAGCAGGAGATCTTTCACATCCTCCAGGTTTTATCATGCTGGTGATGCTGCAACAGATTTGGGTCTCCAAGCTCAAGTGACGGGAAAATTTCATGCAACACATCTAAATACATCCAATACAGTGGTGTACCTCCAAGTTTGTGGGAACAGTTTTGAAGAAAAAAAAAGCACATATAACCCGGAAAGTCAGGTGTCCCAATACTTTTATCAATTTATTGTAGATTAGGATAAGTTTCATCTTAGTATTTGCCAGTACTTTCTACGTGTCTGTTTTGTTTCTTTATTTTTCTTTGCTCTCTCTCTCTTCTTTTTTTTTTTGTTTCATCTCTTTCTTTTCTTTATTTATTGTTTTTCTTTCTTTCTTTCTTTCTTTCTTTCTTTCTTTCTTACTTTCTTTCGTTCGTTCTTTCGTTCGTTCTTTCTTTCATCTTTGTGAAAAGTTTTAAATCACTGTTTCTGTACAATAGATGGGTGTTTATTGCAGCACGACTCTATATTTTATGCTTGAAGCAGTTAATCGTATCCATAACTGTTGCTCGTTCCATCTCAGGTATGAAGAAAAAGCCCAGAAGTCCCTGGAGTCCTACAATGAGCAGAAGAAGCATGCCTCCTCTGGTGTCACTTTTGACCGTCAGCATCAGAAAGCCGATTCTCTTTTTAACAAACCCCAGGGTGTGAAACGTAAAGCCCCCGAGTCCGATCAGCAGACCCTGGACAAACTCTTCACCTCTCAGCCCGAGAGAAAGAAGAAACCTACCGATGGGTCCAAGTGTCTCCAGTTCAGCATGGACACGCTGAGACAAGCTCTTCAGCCCGAGCGTCGAATTGGGCCAAGCGAGCAGAACCTCCGGCTTGTAAACCGCTTGCCTTCTCACTGCGCCTGGGTTGTTTCATGTGGCAGAAAGCTCATGTTGTTAAATCCGTTCAGGGTGGAGGAAGCCCTGCTGTTTAAGAGACTTCTGGAGAATAATATACTTCCAGCAGCGAACCTGCAGACTCCGATACGGCTCACACATGGGTAGTGTGTCTCATCTTCTCACCTCCTGTGGGTTAGAAAAAACCTCTCAGATCAGAATTATACTGATGTACTGAAGTACTTATTTTCTTTTTTATAATCTTCTTTCTTTCATTTTTTTCTTTCTAAATTTTGTTCTTTCTTTCTTTCCTTCTTTCTTTCTTTCTTTGCTTCATTCTCTTATATTCTTTCTTCTTTCTTTAATCTTTTCTTTCTTCTTTTCTTACTTTTTGTTATATTCTTCTTTCTTTTTCTCTTTGTTTCTAAATATCTTTGTAATTAATGAATTTATCTATTTTTTTTTCTTCTTTATTTCTTTGTCTTTCTTTTTTAAATTTTCTTATATAATAAATTTTTTTAATTGAAAATTTTATTGAATTTTTTTTTATACTTTCTTCTTTTAACATTTCTAAATTTCTTTATTTATGTCTTTTTGCTCAGTGTTCTTGGTGGTCCTGAATACATGGATGTTCTCATGAATATGGAGAAAGGCAGTCCATCCTTCACTGGGGAAGTTCTCTTTACTGATGTCAGACTGGTGGCCAATGGATTTCAGATCAGACTTACTCCAGGTATTACCTATGGATGGATGGATGGATGGATGGATGGATGGATGAAGGGATGGATGACCTGTGATTTGGCTCCAATGGGTGGAGGAATTGGTTCAATCAGAACCCTCTTTCTGTAAGAGAGCTGAGTTGACTGTGAGTTTTGGTGTGTTTGGGGGGTCTCTTAGTTTAAAGAGAAGTTGTTATGCTACGATGGATGGATGGATGGATGGATGGATGGATGGATGTTTGGATGGATGGATGGATGGATGGATGGATGGATGGATAGATGTTTGGATGGATGTTTGGATAGATATTTGGGGGTCTCTTAGTTTAAAGAGAAGTTGTAATGATACAGTGGATGGATGGATGTTTGGATGGATGTTTGGATGGATGGATGGATGGATAGATAGATGTTTGGATGGATGTTTGGATGGATATTTGGGGTCTCTTAGTTATAGGGAGTTGTAATGATACAGTGGATGGATGGATGGATGGATGGATGGATGTTTGGATGGATGTTTGAATGGATGTTTGGATGGATGTTTAGTTTAATTAGAAACTGTAATACTACAATGGATGGATGAATGGATGGATGGATGGATGGATGGATGGATGGATAGATAGATAGATAGATGATAGATAGATAGATGGATGGATGGATGATAGATAGATAGATAGATAGATGGATAGATAGATAGATGGATAGATAGATGTTTGGATGGATGGATGGATGGATGGATGGATGGATAGATAGATAGATAGATAGATAGATAGATAGATAGATAGATAGATAGATAGATAGATAGATAGATAGATAGATAGATAGAGTACTCCTGAAAAAAACTCAGTTAAACTAAAATACATTTCTTTGATTTTAAATGGAAAATTAAAATGAATTTATGAGTTTATGAGTTTTTTTGTTCTTATATTTTCTGATTTATGAAACCAGATCAGTTCCCGAGCTCAGACATTAGGGATGGATGCATATTTGGGGAATATCCCTCATCTTGTTATTCTTTTTTGGTTTGACCTTCAGAGCTGCTGAGACCTGTGTGTGTGTGTGTGTGTGTGTGTGTGTGTGTGTGTGTGTGTGTGTGTGTGTGTGGCTCCTCTCTATGGGTCTTTGTGGTTAACGTTGGCTGGGAGCTGAAGCCTCTGCCCAGCTTTGTGGTTTAACACCTCGGAAGAATCTGCCCTTTTCAACAGAGTGCAGGAGAACATGCCAACCTCATACCACACCTTCCCAGTATCTTCCCATTTTATCCCCTTTTTATTTTATTCCCATCTTATTCTTATTTTATTCCCATTTTATTCCCAGTGTGTTTAAATTTTATTACCATTTTATTCCCATTTATTTCTATTTTATTCCTATTATATTACCATCTGATTTTATTCCCAATATATTCCCATTGGGTTTCTGTTTTATTCTTATTTTATTTTTATTTTATTCCAATTTTATTTCTATTTCATTCTTCTTTATTTCCATTTTATTCTCATTTAATTACCATTTTTCCCCATTTGTCAGTCTATATGTCTGTCTTAGTCATTTCTTTCTTTCTTTCTTTCTTCCTTTCTTTCTTTCTTTCTTTCTTTCTTTCTTTCTTTCTTTCTTTCTTTCTTTCTTTCTTTCTTTCTTTCTTTTTTTCTTTCTTTCGCTTAATCAAAAAGGAAAAGGTTTAGAAATCATGTGTTGGAAAGCTGCAGTGTGATTCTCTCCATCATAATACTAGTTTACTGCCTAATTTGGTGCTCTGCTCTTCCGAGTCCTTCTCCAACCCGAGCATAAATCCAAACCTTTATTTATTATTCTTTCCTGGAGAAGCTCGTACCTGAGTGGATGTGCTTTCGCTCTGTGCTTTCTCTGGCCAGGTTCCTCGTCCACCGAGACGGGTGTGGAAGTGACGGCGATGGCCGACTGCATGCCTTTCTACGGCATTGCTGACCTGAGGGAGATCCTGACGGCCGTGAAGGACAGGAACGCCCAGACGCTTCAGCAGTGCAGACCTCTCAAAGTCTCCAACTACCTCGAGGTGGAAAACTTCTAACCTCATAGAGATTCCTCTTCTCTTCTCCTCTTATTCCTCTTCTCTTCTCCTCTTCTCTTCTCCTCTTATTCTCAACACAACTACTTCCATCACTACTTCAATCAGATATATAACATTCCCTCACTGAGGAGGAATAATGCTCAATTCTTTATCAATTCTTTCCTTTTTTTTCTCTCATAATTATTTTTGTTTTTTGTCAATTTTTTTACCATCAGACTACTTTTCTTGTTTTGTCCTTTCTTTCTTTTTAAAAAAAAATACATTTTATTACTTCAATTAATACTTTGTTGTCTTCTTTCTTTCTTTCTTTCTTTCTTTCTTTCTTTCTTTCTTTCTTTCTTTCTGTCTTTCTTTCTTTCTTTCTTTCTTTCTTTCTTTCTTTCTTTCTTTCTTTCTTTCTTTCTTTCTTTCTGTCTTTCTTTCTTTCTTTCTTTCTTTCTTTCTTTCTTTCCTCTTTTCAATTACTTTATTACTTATAATTACTTTGTTCTTCCTTCCTTCCTTCCTTCCTTCCTTCCTTCCTTCCTTCCTTCCTTCCTTTCTTCTACCTCTATCTTCACATATTGCTGATTTTCTTTCTCTCAGGGGGAAGCTGTGAGGATGACCAGACAGTTGCCCCTGAACATGTCCAGAGACGACGTCACGAACATCATGTCTCGAATGACTGAAGAGTTTGAAGGGAAGCGGGACGTCTGCCTTCATGGGCGGCCATTTTTTCACGACCTCACTGAAGTTCCTGAAACAGACCAGGATGCTCTTGACATCTTGTTTAGCACTTGCTGAGTAGTTCAGGACTTTTCCAGTGTAACGTTCTTCTGAAAGTGTTCAGTGTACACCGATCATTAAATAATAAAAGTGTAAAAGTATAAGAGAATAATAAATATTTTCACTGATAAGACGCAGTTTTCGTTTGTTATAAGAAAATAAGGGAAATGGGCTCTATGAGGTGTTCCAGGTGGTTACTACACGATGTGGAGGTGAAGAAGGTCCTGATCTGAGGCATAAAAATGGTGTAAAGTATAACGTATAACTGTTGAGGGCATAGTTTTATACGGGACATTTGGAAAGCATTCTAACCCAGCCATTAGGGAGGCACAAGCCAGTGCATTCTTAGTGCCGGTCCCAAGCCCGGGTAAATGGGGAGGGTTGCGTTAGGAAGGGCATCCAGCGTAAAACACGTGCCAAATCAAATATGCGGATCACAAATGAGAATTTCATACCGGATCGGTCGAGGCCCGGGTTAACAACGACCGCCACAGGTATCGTTAGCCGACAGGGTACCGGTGGAAATTGGGCTACTGTTGGTCAAGGAGGAGAAGGAGAGGAGGAAGACGCCTACAGAGACGGCAGGAAAGGAGCAGTGTAGGAGAGTGGAGGTTCGGGTTGGTACTTTAAATGTTGGTACTATGACGGGTAAAGGGAGAGAGGTAGCTGATATGATGGAGAGGAGAAAGGTAGATATGTTGTGTGTTCAGGAGACCAAGTGGAAAGGGAGTAAGGCCAGGAACATTGGAGGTGGGTTTAAACTGTTTTATCATGGTGTGGATGGAAAGAGAAATGGTGTAGGGGTGATTCTGAAGGAAGAGTACAGTAAGAGTGTAGTGGAGGTGAAGAGAGTTTCTGATAGGGTGATGATCGTGAAGGTGGAAGTTGAAGGATGATGATAAATGTCATCAGTGCCTATGCTCCACAAGTTGGCTGTGAGATGGAGGAGAAGGAAAGATTCTGGAGTGAATTAGATGAAGTGGTAGATGGTGTACCTAGGAAAGAACGGTTAGTGATTGGGGCGGACTTTAATGGGCATGTGGGTGAAGGGAACAGAGGTGATGAGGAGGTGATGGGTAGGTATGGTTTTAAGGAGAGGAATGTGGAAGGGCAGATGGTGGTAGATTTTGCTAAAAGGATGGAAATGGCAGTGGTGAACACTTATTTTAAAAAGAAGGAGGATCATAGGGTGACGATAAGAGTGGAGGAAGGTGCACACAGGTGGACTATGTGCTATGCAGGAGATGCAACCTGAAGGAGATTGGCGACTGTAAGGTGTTGGCAGGGGACAGTGTAGCTAGACAGCATAGGATGGTGGTCTGTAGGATGGTTTTGGAGGCGAGGATGAAGAGGAGGAGAGTGAGGACTGAAAGAAGAATAAGATGGTGGAAACTGAAGGAGGAAGAGTGTAGTGTGAGGTTCAGGGAAGAGGTCAGAGAGAGGCTCAGTGGTGTTAAGGAGGTGTTGGATGATTGGGCAACTACTGCAGGAGTGATGAGGGAGGCAGCTAGAAAAGTACTTGGTGTGACATCTGGAAATAGAAAGGAAGACAAGGAGACGTGGTGGTGGAATGAGGAAGTGCAGGAGAGCATAAGGAGAAAGAGGTTGGCAAAACAGAAGTGGGATAGACAGAGTGATGAGAAAAGTAGGCAGGAGTACAAGGAGATGCGGCAGCAGGTTAAGAGGGATGTGGCGAAAGCCAAGGAAAAGGCATATGAGGAGCTGTATGAGAGGTTGGACACTAAGGAAGGAGAAAAGGATTTGTACCGATTGGCCAGGCAGAGGGACCGAGCTGGAAAGGATGTACTGCAAGTTAGAGCAGTAAAGGATGGAGAGGGAAATGTGTTGACTAGTGAGGAGAGTGTGTTGAGAAGGTGGAGGGAGTATTTTGAGCAGCTGATGAATGAGGAAAATCAGAGAGAGAAGGTTGGATGATGTGGAGATGGTGAAGCAGGATGTAGATAAGATTAGTAAGGAGGAAGTGAGAGCAGCGATTAAGAGGATGAAGAGTGGAAAGTCGGTTGGACCAGATGACATACCGTGGAAGCGTGGAGATGTTTAGGAGAGATGGCAGTGGGGTTTTGACCAGATTGTTTAACAGGATTTTGGAAGGTGAGAAGATGCCTGAGGAATGGAGAAAGAGTGTGCTGGTACCGATCTTTAAGCATAAAGGAGATGTGCAGACCTGCAGTAACTACAGGGGTATTAAGTTGATCAGTCACACCATGAAGTTATGGGAAAGAGTAGTGGAAGCCAGGCTGAGAGAAGAGGTGACCATCTGTGAGCAACAGTATGGTTTCATGCCGAGGAAGAGCACCACAGATGCCATATTTGCTTTGAGAATGTTGATGGAGAAGTATAGAGAAGGACAGAAGGAATTGCATTGTGTATTTGTGGATTTAGAGAAGGCGACGACAGGGTGCCAAGAGAGGAGTTGTGGTACTGTATGAGGAAGTCAGGTGTGTCGGAGAAGTATGTAAGGGTGGTGCAGGACATGTATGAGGACAGTGTGACGGCAGTGAAGTGTGCAGCAGGTACGACAGAGTTTAGAGTGAAGGTTGGACTGCATCAAGGATCGGCCCTGAGCCCTTTCCTGTTTGCAGTGGTGATGGACAGGTTGACGGACGAGGTCAGACAGGAGTCTCCTGGACTATGATGTTTGCGGATGATATTGTGATTTGTTGTGAGAGTAGGGAGCAGGTTGAGAAGAGCCTGGAGAGGTGGAGATATGCACTGGAGATAAGGGGAATGAAACTCAGTAGGAGTAAGACAGAGTACATGTGTGTGAATGAGAGGGAGGGCAGTGGAGTGGTGCGGTTGCAGGAGAAGAGCTTCAGAAGGTGGAGGAATTCAGGTACCTGGGTTCAACAGTGCAAAGTAATGGAGAGTGTGTTAGAGAAGTGAAGAAAAGAGTGCAGGCAGGGTGGAGTGGGTGGAGAAGAGTGACAGGAGTGATTTGTGATAGTAGGGTATCTGCAAAATTGAAAGGGAAAGTTTATAGGACTGTGGTGAGACCTGCGATGTTGTATGGTTTAGAGACAGTGGCATTGAGTAAAAGACAGGAGGTGGAGCTGGAGGTAGCAGAGCTAAAGATGTTGAGGTTTTCGTTGGGAGTGACGAGGATGGATAAGATTAGAAATGAGTTTATTAGAGGGACAGCGCATGTAGGATGTTTTGGTGACAAGGTGAGGGAGGCGAGATTGAGATGGTTTGGACATGTGCAGAGGAGGGACATAAATTATATTGGTAGAAGAATGCTGAGGATGGAGCCACCAGGTAGGAGGAAAAGAGGAAGGCCAAAAAGGAGGTTCATGGATGTGGTGAGGGAAGACATGCAGGTAGTTGGTGTAAAAGAGGCAGATGTAGAGGACAGGGTGGTATGGAGACGGATGATCCGCTGTGGCGACCCCTAATGGGAGCAGCCGAAAGAAGAAGAAGAAGATTTGGAAAGCATTCTGACCTCCTTCAGGGATTTTCAGATACACTCTATATAGTGAGGAAAATAAGTATTTGAACACCCTGCTATTTTGCAAGTTCTCCCACTTAGAAATCATGGAGGGGTCTGAAATTGTCATCATAGGTGCATGTCCACTGTGAGAGACAGAATCTAAAAAAAAAATCCAGAAATCATAATATATGATTTTGAAACTATTTATTTGTATGATACAGCTGCAAATAAGTATTTGAACAGCTGTCTATCAGCTAGAATTCTGAGGTCCACTGTTGGAGCAATCATTAGAAAATGGAAGAAGCTAAACATGACTGTCAATCTCCCTTGGACTGGGGCTCCATGCAAGATCTCACCTCGTGGGGTCTCAATGATCCTAAGGAAGGTGAGAAATCAGCCCAGAACTACACGGGAGGAGCTGGTCAATGACCTGAAAAGAGCTGGGACCACCGTTTCCAAGGTTACTGTTGGTAATACACTAAGGCGTCATGGTTTGAAATCATGCATGGCACGGAAGGTTCCCCTGCTTAAACCAGCACATGTCCAGGCACGTCTTAAGTTTGCCAATGACCATTTGGATGATCCAGAGGAGTCATGGGAGAAAGTCATGTGGTCAGATGAGACCAAAATAGAACTTTTGGGTCGTAATTCCACTAAACATGTTTGGAGGAAGAAGAATGATGAGTACCATCCCAAGAACACCATCCCTACTGTGAAGCATGGGGGTGGTAGCATCATGCTTTGGGGGTGTTTTTCTGCACATGGGACAGGGCGACTGCACTGTATTAAGAAGAGGATGACCGGGGCCATGTATTGCGAGATTTTGGGGAACAACCTCCTTCACTCAGTTAGAGCATTGAAGATGGGTCGAGGCTGGGTCTTCCAACATGACAATGACCCGAAGCACATAGCCAGATAACCAAGGAGTGGCTCTGTAAGAAGCATATCAAGGTTCTGGCGTGGCCTAGCCAGTCTCCAGACCTAAACCCAATAGAGAATCTTTGGAGGGAGCTCAAACTCCGTGTTTCTCAGTGACAGGCCAGAAACCTGACTGATCTAGAGAAGATCTGTGTGGAGGAGTGGGCCAAAATCCCTCCTGCAGTGTGTGCAAACCTGGTGAAAAACTACAGGAAACGTTTGACCTCTGTAATTGCAAACAAAGGCTACTGTACCAAATCTTAACATTGACTTTCTCAGGTGTTTAAATACTTATTTGCAGCTGTATCATACAAATAAATAGTTAAAAAATCATACATTGTGATTTTTTTTTTAAGATTATGTGTCTCACAGTGGACATGCACCTACGATGACAATTTCAGACCCCTCCATGATTTCTAAGTGGGAGAACTTGCAAAATAGCAGGGTGTTCAAATACTTATTTTTCTCACTGTAATTAACTTTTATTACTTTGGTTCAGAAAGACAGCAATTCATCAATATGCTTCAGAGTCTTTTGACTTCTAATGTAGTGCAAAAAAGATCAAATAAAACCAGATGTTCTTTTCCTGTTCAGTCTCCAGGAAGATACAGCTCTACCTCTGCCATGTCAATCTGTATTCTATGTGACTCGAGAAACAGTTTAGAGAAGAGAAATCAGTCTACATATCAAATATTGGTCACAAATTATTGATCACTAATAAAAGTAAAGAGCATCTACTAATAATTATAAAGAAATAAATCAATGCCAACTTATAGCCAACAAACACCTTTTTTAGAACGATGCATCACATCGGTACCTTTTATGGCGATTTATAGAAATAGATAAAAATGGATAAAATGGATAGCAGTCATTGTTTACTGCTTACAGAAGGAGGCCTTTAGATCTGATTCCTTTTTTTTCTTCATGTTCCATGTTCAGAAACCACCACATGTTGGATCTATTGAAAATAACTGTTCATGTACTGTACAGTATTAACATTTTACTTCATTTTATAAATAATAATTATATATTTATTAATACATCTCTTTATTTCAACATAAAACTCAAAACATCAAAACAGTTCCCTATACGTTTTTTTGGTCTATCATGCTATCCGCGGTAAAGGGGCAGGATTACTGTATACAGATATCTAAATATACACTGCACTCTTCCTTCACTCCTTATTCGCTTTTTTAATGAGACAGATAACATTAGGTATAACTGTAGGGGCTCGGTGGTAGTGATGGGAAGATGAGATCATTTCAGTGAATCTGGTTCTTTAAATCTTTATTTGATTTATTTAGTTCATTTTGTTTCTTTAATCAGAAATGAAATATACATTTAATTGCAGCGCGTCTATGGGAGTCACGTCGCAAAAGTGTGAAGGACTCGGACTAGAAGAGTCGAGAAATAAACTACTCGGTTCTGTTCCCTGTACATAACCTACAGAGATTTTCAAAGCTTTGATCAGGCGCGCCCAGTAGTAAATGAACGAATCAGTCTTTGAGTTGGTTCGTTTTGATGAGTCACATTAATGACTCGTTAAAAATGAATCGTTCATGAACGACTCATCGCTACTCTGTGGTTGAGGTCCTGGGCTACTGATTAGAAGGTCTAGTATCACCAAACTGTCACTCTTGGGGCCCTTGAGCAAGGCCCTAAAGCGTATCTGTTCCAGGGGTGCTGTATCATCGCTTCCTCACATCGTTGGTATATACGACGGTGTTGTAATGTACATGTGACAAGTGAAAAGCCTTTTAATTCACAGATTTAAGAGGAGCTCTTCAGATTTAAGAGAGTAGCATTTCTCCTTGTGCTTCTTGTTTTTTTTCTTTAAAAGGGCCTGAATTTCTCTGCTGGATGTTATGATGCAGCTCATTTGCAGCTTAACCACCATAAAGAACTAAACATGCACATGTGCTCCATGTTAAACACGCCAGCTGGCTACTTTTGACCTTTATTTTTATTTATTTTTCATTTAATTATGCAAGCCTTTGAAACTTGTGTTCTGCCAAACCTGACCTGGGTTCTGAGCTCAGTGGTGCTCACACGCCTCTCTTCCACACGGCATCTCGCAGTTAAAAACCCAGACATGTGCTGCGAGCGCTCTGAGAGGAAAATGAGTTGCGTGAGGAGAAAGTGCTGACGGCAAGCATTTTATTGTTTTCACAACAAGACGGAGTGATTTCGAGGACGTCTCCACACATCTCCGTGACTTGGACGTCTCGTGCTTTTGGGCATTTCTGATTTATAAAGTGGTTCTTGCGTATACAGAAACCGCTCGCTGCAGAAAAGCGTTCATTAACGACTGGAGGGATTGCAGTCTCGAGTTAAAGTCGTGTAAAAAAACAGATCTAAGGCTTGACCTTGAGGAAGGAGGAATAATAGTAATTAGCTGCCGTTCAGATGCTTGGAGTTAGAACTTGCTTAGATAAATGACTCCTGGACGTGTTAATTAGTCCCCCGTCACGTCAATCGCTGGCCTGCCTGCCTAAAGGTCCGCTTTACGGCCGTCTACGTGCGTTTTTATTTTCGGAGCGTACATGCTTCGTCGGGACTTGTCAACGACCCACAAATTGAAGTGCAATTTGACGAGTGTTTGACAAGACGGGTTAAATATAAAACGATTCCTTTACCGCATCCGTAGAGGACGCGATCGTGCAGCACTGCTTTCCCGGATCAGGTGTAGAATAATGTGTTTACTCAAGGGGGGAGGAAGCAGGTCTTATCCTTATACGGATCGAAGTGTAATACGTAGAAATGATTACGAGGAGTGTTGAATAAAGGCGAATGTCAAAGGTGAAGAAGGAAATCTTTGTATTTAATAAAGGCCACGGTCTGATATTATAGCAAATGAATGAACATTTGAACCTTTAAAACGACCTTATCTTTCTTATATGTTGCTTCCACTATATGATCATGCCTCTGGATTCTCATCTGGATTTTTTGTTATTAGCAAACCACATATGACAGCAGATTATTGGTAAAAACTTGCAAAACGAGGGAATGTTACAGTACATCGGTTGCCATTCATGCAAAAATCAACTGAGCACAAACCCTATAAAAAACGACATGAATACTAAAACTGTGAGCTCATTAAATATCATTAGAAATATAATATATTGCATTTTATTCGGTGCACATTCCAATTGGTCTAAAACCCTGCAGTGGACTTTTGCTACCATTAACTACACCGAAAAAAAAATATGTAAAATTGAGTGACAGCTGGTAAAGTGAATCCTGCATGACCTTTTTAACTGAGTGGTCACATGCTACGAAGATGATCGTCAGCTAAGCCCAGCTAATCATCCTGATATTCCCTTGGTGCCAAATGCACTACCTCCATTTCGCTGTTCTGGCTGGTCTCAGATTGCCCAGCACATGCGTGCTCCAAGATATAATTGAAGTCTCAAACAAGGGTCAGAGAGACTCATGGACCAGGAGCAAGCACTGGAGTTTCAGCTACAGAAGTACATGCAGTTTGACCTTTCACTGTGATAACTCGAATATTATTATAATGGTAGCTA
The DNA here is from genome assembly GCF_014805685.1 of Silurus meridionalis. Taxonomy (NCBI): domain Eukaryota; kingdom Metazoa; phylum Chordata; class Actinopteri; order Siluriformes; family Siluridae; genus Silurus; species Silurus meridionalis. The sequence continues at coordinate 2,976,919 of NC_060886.1, forward strand.
CGGTTTTGCATTTCTTTATGAAAATATTGAATGAATAATAATATTATTAATGTTAAATAATAGTTATAATAGAGGTCGATGCGGGAACAGATTCATGTATAAACCATTTTGGAAAATATAAATCAATTTAGATCTTCACAAAGGTTGATGTAGGAACAGATAGGAACAGATGTATAAACCTGTAAAATTTTCTAGTTTTCCTGAACTTTTTTTACAATGTTTTTTTCTTTGATAATTGCTGCATTGTGATGCTGTTTTCTTTTTTTGGGTATGTTTTCTAACAATCTCTGGGTCTCTTTAGGAACTATATTTATACCCAGAACTCATCACAGGTCAAATTCACTCAACTGATTATGTGCCACGGATTTTCACTGCCTATCATTCGGTCACGCCTCACACATTTTTTTTTTATCTGTAAATAATCCCACAGACTATACACACCTCTTCTTGTTCTTGTTCTTGTTTTAGTTCTTCTTCTTCTTTTAGCTGCTCCCATTAGGGGGCGCCACAATGGATCATCTGTCTCCATACCCCCCTGTCCTCTACATCTGCCCCTTTTAAACCAACTACCTGCATGTCTTCGTTCACCACATCCATAAACCTCCTCCTTGGTCTTCCTCTTTTCCTTCTTCCTGGTGGCTCCATCCTCAGCATTCTCCTACTGATATACCCCGTGTCCCTTCTCTGCACATGTCCAAACCATCTCAATCTCCCCTCCCTTACCTTGTCTCTAAAACATCCTACACGTGCTGTCCCCCTAATAAACTCATTTCTAATCCTGTCCATCGTCATCACTGCCAACAAAAATCTCAACATCTTCAGCTCTGCTACCTCCAGCTCCACCTCCTGTCTTTTACTCAATACCACTGTCTCTAAACCTACAACATCTCAGGTCTCACCACAGTCCTATAAACTTTCCCTTTCACTCTCACAGATACTCTTCTATCAGAAATCACTCCTGCTATCACTCTTCTCCACCAACTCCACCCTGCCTGCACTCTTTTCTTCAGTTCTCCAACACACTCTTCATTAATTTGCACTGTTGACCCCAGGTACCTGAACTCCTCCATCTTCTCCACCTCTTCTCCCTGCAACTGCACCCCTCCACTGAACTCCCTTTCATTCACACCCATGTACTCTGTCTTACTCCTACTGACTTTCATTCCCCTCCTCTCCAGCGCATACCTCCACCTCTCCAGGCTCTTCTCAACCTGTTCCCTACTCTCACCACAAATCACAATATCATCCGCAAACATCATAGTCCATGGAGACTCCTGTCTGACTTCGTCCGTCAACCTGTCCATCACCACTGCAAACAGGAAAGGGCTCAGGGCCGATACTTGATGCAGTCCACCCTCCACCTTGAACTAGTCTGTTGTTAATACTGCACACTTCACTGCTGTCACACTGTCCTCATACATGTCCTGCACCACCCTCACATACTTCTCTGACACACCTGACTTCCTCATACAATACCACAGCTCCTCTCTCTCCACCCTGTCGTACGCTTTCTCTAAATCCACAAACACACAATGCAACTCTTTCTGTCCTTCTCTATACTTCTCCATCAACATTCTCAAAGCAAATATGTCATCTGTGGTGCTCTTCCTCGGCATGAAACCATACTGCTGCTTACAGATGGTCACCTCTTCTCTTAGCCTGGCTTCCACTACTCTTTCCCATAACTTCATGGTGTGACTGATCAACTTTTTTCCCCTGTAGTGACTGTAGTTAGTATTCTTAAAGATCAGTACCAGCACACTCCTTCTCCATTCCTCAGGAATCTGCTCACCTTCCAAAATCTTGTTGAACAACCTGGTTAAAAACTCCACTGCCATCTCTCCTAAACATCTTTATACTTCTACCGGTATGTCATCTGGTCCAAATGACTTTCCACTCTTTATCCTCTTAATCGCTGCATTCACTTACTCCTTACTAATTCTATCCACTTCGTGCTTCACCATCTCCACCTCATCCAACCTTCTTTCTCTCTATCATTTTCCTCATTCATCAGCAGCTCAAAATACTCTCTCCATATTCTCAACACGCTGTCCTGCACTTCCTCATTCCACCACGTCTCTTTGTCTTCCTTTCTATTTCCAGATCTCACACCAAGTACCTTTCTAGCTGCCACCCGTATCACTCCTGCAGTAGTTGCCCAATCATCCAACACCTCTTCACCACCACCGAGCCCCTGACTGACCTCTTCCCTGAACCTCACACTGCACTCTTCTTCCTTCAGTTTCCACCATCTTATTCTTCTTTCATTCCTCACGCTCCTCCTATTCTTCTTCACCTCCAAAACCATCCTACAGACCACCATCTGATGCTGTCCAGCTATACTGTCCCCTGCCAACACCTTACAGTCTCCAATCTCCTTCAGGTTGCATCTCCTGCATAGAACATAGACCACCTGTGTGCACCTTCCTCCACTCTTATACGTCTCTATATATATCTCAGACTATACACACTGGTGACAGGGTCATGGGTGGCCGAGGCTCATTGATGCATTTGAGAAGCGAAGGCTAGTCCGTGTGGTCCGATCCAACAGACGAGCTCCTGTAGCTCAAACTGAGGAAGTTCATGCTGTTGATGCTCAATGGGTCATAACTGTTTTAGCAGCAAAAGTGGACCAACACAATATTAGGCAGGTGGTCATAATGTAATGCTGATCAGTGTATCTAATCAGTTTCACCAGAAAATATGAAACAGTACATGGATTCCATACATACCAATGCATCAAGTGGCAAAAATTTGTATACAGATCTTTGTGAAAGCTGATATTTTCCAAGAGAGGAAGTTTTATTGGCGTATCGCAAACGTTCAGGAGACATGAATTCCATCGAGATGAGGAAACTCCGGCTTGAATAAAAGTCAAGCATGTATGTTTGAAAAGCAAGTACAGGAAACTAGCACCATGCCACAGCTTTACCCAAGCTAACATTGTAGTCAAAGTGCAAATCTCTGATACATGTCATACATTTGAGGACGGCATGTGACTATCTGTCCGGTGGCGTTTATTGATGTTAATAAAGGTCTGAGCAGCTGGCTGAGGTGAAGCGATCCTGCGGGCAAATTTGGCACCCAGCATAAGTGTGGGATGTACTTGAAGAGGCCACAAATCCCCAAGACAGCTCTTGTATTGCTGGGGAAATGAGTTTATGAGTTACTGTAACAGGTTTCCATGTACACCTCAAGGACAAACGTTGGTGTTTGATTGATCAAAAGATATGTGGTATGTGCTTTTTGAACACCTCATTCCACATTTGGTCCACGTTTGTGGCACGTTGGGTGTCTCAATACTTTTTGGCAATATGATGTAGCTATTGTGAATGGTGTGATCACACTGGATTAGATCACATGATTTATATCCTTGAAGGGAAGATCTACCGTTCCTTATGTTCACCAAGATGAAGGTTGAATACTTGTGATTGGTATAAGCATTGCATGTAGTTTGAGGAGTATTGGTGCAACAGCCTTGTTCAGCTGTGTAAGCTGAACCTCTGAAGATGATAGCCCCGAAGGGCCTGGTTTGGAACGAGTGTAAACTTATTCTGCTGAATAACGGTACCCCCACCTCTCCCCCCAATGGATTCTTGATTCATTTGAACTCCTTAAACTCAGACGACCATCTTTAGATGTAACTCATGGGTAAGGCATCGACCATAACGTCATTGTGAAACGAATCGTATCCCTGATTGAAATGGAGAAGTCAGACGTGGGGATCAGACTGAGCACCGAGAACAGACTTTACTTGAGTCACATATGTTCATCGACTCATTGGGATACATATAGTGTTAAAGTGTTCAAAATCAAAGTTTATTTACTGTACAATATGTTTTAATAAGTGTGTATGTGTGTATATATATATATATATATATATATATATATATATATATATATATATATATATATATATATATATACACACACATATATATATATATATATGTATATACACCTTTTCACACAGGGCCATGTAGTTTTGGATTTTGTTTTCCCTCAATAATAAAAACTTTCATTTAAAAACTACATATTGTGTTCACTTGTGTATCTCTAACTATCAACATTATAATATCAATATTCACAATGGCTCAAGACCACAGGTCTGCATTTGAGCACCTTACACTGAACAGTACACCTTAACAATTATGGAACTATAATGAATGGACATTCAGTGTTGAGGATGAGGATGGGCTTCCTTTTGAGTCTGGTTCCTCTCAAGGTTTCTTCTTCATGCCATCTCAGGGGGTTTTTCCTCACCACAGTCACCACTGGTTCACTCATTAAGGATTACATTTATAAGGAACAAACTTATACATTCGTTTGTTTCGGGTTTATCTGTGTAAAGCTGCGTTGAGACAATGTCCATTGTTAAAAACACTCAGCATGCCCCTCCCACAAAGTGTTAAAATCAGAGCTGCTAAACGAGAGCATTCCTCCAAACTGCAGAATCGTCATTACTATATATTCTGCCCTAATATCAGACGAAGCCTTTAAAACTAAAAACTAAAAACAAGCACTAAAAACAAGATTACTATTAAAATCAGGATCATGCGTATTGCCAGAAATGATTTATTAAAAACGCACACAGTAGTTACGATGCGAAAACAAGCGAAATCACTGCTCCTCAAAATGTTTAAACGTATTGCAACATAAAACATTACTGAATGTATTTTCACATGATCACAGAACACTGAAAGATATTCAACATGAGAAACAGAAATCAAACTACAAAACACGTAAAAAGCTATAAGTATTTGTAAAAAAAAAAAAAAAAAATACTGGAAAGAGCGTCCTGACCTGCAGTTATAATTTGTTATTTGGTTGTAAAAAAAAAAAAGGAGGTTGGCGTTGATTTAAAACAAGCACTTGGAATAAAGTCCTCAATGTGATTATTAAGCATTTTTAACTGAGTAACCTTAAAACCAGTTATTACTGCTCAAATAAAGTCTTTAAAAATACGTTAATCGATACTATTCAAGGTCAATTTGCAGGTAAAAGAAATTATTTCAAACTGTACTTACTAATAAAGGGTAAATAAATATATAAATAATCTTAAAACAATCATAATAATCATACGCAATCTGCTCCTGCGTACTATTTTACTCTTAAAATAAGATAATTAAGAGAATGGCTATGAAATAAGACTGTAATTTTGACTAGATGAGGAGTTTTTGCAGTGTGAGGCTGTTGATAGTGGTATAAGATTCAGATTAGATTAGATTTGATTCAACTTTATTGTCATTACACATGTACAAGTACAAGGCAACGAAATGCAGTTTGGGTCTAACCAGAGTGCAATAACAGCAAGTGGAGGATATACAGTGTTTACATGATTTACATAAATTAAATAAAATGGTATTACAGTATAGGACTATAAACAGTAATTTACAGAGGTATATGTACTATGAATATAATATAAGGATGAATATATATATGTACATGAACATATACAGCATGGAAGCATGGAAGTTGGAAGCATGGAAGTTGGCCACTGTTGGCCCTTAAGCCTTAACTGCCCAGTTGTATAAAATGACAAAATGTAAGACTGCAAAATGCCGTTAACGTAAGCCGAAGCTGATCCTGTTCGACCTGTTAAGTATTTGAGATGAATTGAAAGAGCTGGCCAGACCAAAGCACTGGTGCATGTCTTTAATGGGAAACAGCTTCATCAATGGCAGAAAAATATAGGAATTTAATCATAAAGTTGATTTTAAAGATCCCATGTTAGTGTTACACAATACAATCTTAAAATCTTAACATGTTCAACACACATTCAGTGGTTTTTTAGCTGATATTTGAGCATCATCTGAAAAACACCTGCAGCATTTGATCAAATTTCCAGAAGTCATTTGAGTAGATGTCCTTTAAAAAAGTTTAATTGCCTTGATTTCCCATTATAATTTCCAATAATGCAACAAAACTGATTCACCATATGACAAGACATGACAAAGGTGGGGACAACTTGCTGTTTTTTCCAAATGATCCAGACATCTCTCTTTCTCCACTGAGACACATCTATCCTCCATCACTGTCAGTCACTGGCCCAGTGGGACGCTTGTGGTTTATTGCGCTGGACCTTTTTTTTCCACTCCGGTCATTAACGAGCCTTGTAAATGAACTTGAGCTTATGGACAGAAATTTTTCTGGACGACTCGTTCCAACCCTTAATGCAATCTCGAGGTGCATATCACTAAACCAGGACACCTCGCTGTCCCCATTCACAAACATCCGGAAGCTTTACAGTGCAATTCATCAAGGGGTCTCGTAAGGGTCAATATGTTGTCGGGAGAGTGGGAGAATGGGAGAGGGAGGGGGAACACGGTTTTCTTGCTAAGTGAAAAAACAAGCGGTGTGGACGCGCTGGCTAAATCCATCAGGAGCACTGACAGCCAGCCATCAGCAGCCTTGTGTCTGCGTCCTGTGACCTGAGGCGCACAGCTTTTTATTGCGTTTCATTGCTTACTTTGGATCGGACTGGAACTCACTACTAGAGAAGTTCAGCTGGGTCTTAAATCATGTCTCCCTTGGTTAGCGAGGTGATTACTACATTGCAAATCTTATGATACAGTGTCCTTGAGAATTTATGAAAATTAACAGAGATGTATATGTTTTAATGTCATGCAAAAGATACATGACATCGACAAAAAATTGGGTTGGGGATTTTTCTTTTAAAGTTTGGATAATTATCTTAAATAATTGTGAAATTATGAATATTCCTCTGTGATGAGTAAAGTTACCTAATTGCCTACATTTCTACCTACATATCTACCTATGTATGCTGCCTACCTACTTACCTACTTTCCCACCTTCCCACCTACCTACATACCTACCTACCTACATACCATCTTATAAACCTACATATCTACCTACCTGCCTACCTACCTACCCACCTATATACCTACATACTTGTCAGCCTACCTGCCTACCTACCCACATACCTACCTACCTACCTGTCTACCCACATGTCTACCTGTCTACCTGCCTGCCTGCCTACCTACCTACCTACCTACCTACCTACCTACCTACCCACCTACCTACCTACCTACCTACCTGTCTACCCACATGTCTACCTGTCTACCTGCCTGCCTGCTTACCTACCTACCTGGCTACCCACATGTCTACCTGTCTACCTACATGTCTACCTGCCCACCTGCCCACCTGCCTGCCTGCTTACCTACCTACCTACCTACCTACCTACCTACCTACCTACCTACCTACCTACCTACCTACCTGTCTACCTGCTTACCTACCCACCTACCCACCTACCCACCTATCTACCTACCACTCTGCCTACCTACCTGTTTCACTTTACAACAGCAACAGGTGAGTCACAGGTGTAGGACAGGAGCATCAGTTAGGTCTGGAGGGAAAAAGGAACTGTAGACGTAGATGTGATTATCGGGTATGTTTTTATTCTATCTGAGTGTACACTATGATCAGATTGCATGTTTAGTGTATAAACCTTTTGGATTTGTGATGGCATTAACATTCAATATATGACTGATTTTTCTATATTACAATCGAATTTCCAATCAAAATGTGAGTTTGTTCAGAATCTGGGGTAGGTCTACATTTAATTCCCAATGGAATTAAAAGAAGGAGAGACAGGGAAAGACTAAATCTTGTTAATTATTAAGCTTACGGTCAAATAAACTTTTCATTCATTTTAATATTGTTTTTAGACGATTGTTTACACACCAGCCGTCTGAGCTTTCTTTCATTTACTATGATTTCTCAGAGACCTTCCATGCTTGTTTTTTAAATCGACCCAAATTGCCCAGAACTATCTACACTGTATGGCCAAATAAATTTGCACCCAAGATCATCACATCCACATGTGGTTCTTTCCCAAACTGTTGCCATTAAAACTAGAAACTGACAAATATGAAAAATGTCTTTGTATACTGGAAGCCAGTAGTAAGAATAGTGTGTGAAGCTTGCAGCATACAATCTCGAGTGTCCTTCACTGAGCCCTGACCTCCTCAAACCCTTTGGGAAGAACTGGAACTGGAGCCTCCTTAAAATCCTGACATTCTAATTCCTTATTCCCCACCGACGTGCCACAAAATGTAGAGAAAAACCTTCCAGGAAGAATGGAGCTAATTGAAATGGGCACAAACATTAAGCCATAAAATTTGCCATTATTCTTGATATGAGTGGCTGAACATTGGCCACAGAAAGCCCCTGCATGTTATACAAGGTGGCATTAAAAAGTGTCCAGACTTGTTTTATAACATGCCAATAGATGGCAGCACCATGCTGCACACACAGTCACAGGGAGCACCGAACGTCATAAGTCAGTGCGCTAAAAGACCACGTCTGCTGTCGACAAGCTCTCCTCAAACAAGAGTTTCTCTTCCGGAAACAACACAATCTCTCTGGATGAAGATCTAGCACAAAGGTCGCTGTTTTGACCAACGTGAAGCGCAGAAGGCGTTTTACACACTTTAAAAAAGAACACTTCCAGGACACATTCCAGAAGTGGCAGGAACGCTGGAGGCACTGCATCACTATGCAAGGGGACTGTTTTAAAGGTGATAGTGTCTAGATAAATAAAGTACTTTCTTGTAAAAAGATCTAGAGATTTTTTTTGATACCACCTAGTATAATTAGGTATTTGGTACATTTCCAACATTTTATCAGCAGAACATTGTCATCTAAACACATGCTTGGGGTTTCCAAATAAACACTTTGAAAACCACTGAGTAAAAATAAAACGTATACAATTGTGTTCATACTGCACTGAATTAGATCGGTCATGCCTTTAACTCATTAAAACAAATGCTTCTCCATCTGTCGGAGTAAGTGAGCAACTCATCTCTCCTTCTCACTCTTCTTAATGATATTTTCCCATTCTGGATATCGTGATGGATATCGACACATCCTGGATCTTCAGCTACATGTTTCCTAGCCGTCTGTCCTGGGCCCAGAAGACTCGTTCCACCTTCCCATTTTCTCACACTCACTTCCTCACCTGTGAGCCTTGGAATGTGCTGGCAGCTCCCGGCTCTGCCGAAACTCAGACGCCTCTCCTTCCATACAACAGATGCTCAGATGCTCAGACAATCCGTTGCTGTTCTTGTTTATGGCGTTCACTTGTTTTTAACAGTCGCAAGAGGAAACGAGGAAGCAGCGAAAGAAAAACAAATCAATCATGCTGATTCTGGACTCGAGTTATGATAGGGTAGGAGAGGATTTATGATAATTAACCCTAAACATCTTGTTTTGCTTAAGTTTGAGTCACGGGAAGAGTAGTGTGTGTGTGTGTGTGTGTGTGTGTGTGTGTGTGTGTGTGTGTGTGTGTGTGTGTGTCAAAAAAGGGTGAATCCTATTCCTTGTTTGGTACGTCAAAATCTCAGTCAAATTTGTATAACCTTATACCTGCATTTTCTCTTTAAAGGTCTGAAATCTTCAACGAGAAGTTGTAGATCCAGCAAGGATCTCGAGGCATCTAGAGATGTACCAGTGCCAGTTGTGTGACACCATCACTGCACACCCAAACATAATTTTTCTGTAATAAATGGACATTCGGTGCCACACAGATGAAGATGGGTTCCCTCTTGAGTCTGGTTCCGCTCAAGGTTTTTTCCTCATGCATCTCAGGGAGTTTTTCCTTGCCACAGTCACCACCAGCTTACTAATCAAAGACAAACTAACACTTTTAAAGAACATCTTATTGATTCTTTTTTACCTCATTATATGTGTAAATCTGCTTTTAAACAATGTTCATTGTTAACATTTTACAAATAAAAATAAATTGAATTGAATTGAAGATTTTGGACCTTCAAAGACAATATGCTGATGCCCCAATGATTCCTAACCATTTAGATACAATCCAGCTCCAGTTGTGTTCTGCTTAGAAGATTGTGAGTTGAAATTTAATCAACACCAATAATTTGCCATTGCTGGGCCCTTGAGCAAGGCCCCTAACCCTCAACTGCTCACACTAAAAGTTGAACCTAACTATAATATATGAACACTGCAACATGATGTTTTGTTTTTATCACAGGACACTTTATAGTAGCATGATTTTTTCCTATGCATGTTGAACCTTAAAGATTACAGAGCAACACAGGAGGATGGATTTGGACTGTAATTAATGTCAACAGTCAACTCAGGACCACAGGTTGCATTTAAACACCTGCACATTTCAACAATGATGGAACTGCAATAAACTGACAAATGTTTGAGTCTGGTTCCTCTCAAGGTTTCCTCCTCATACCATGTTAAGGGGTTTTTACTTGGCACATTTGCCACTGGTTTACTCATTAGGGATGAACTTACAATTATAAAGAACAAATGTATACATTCTTTTATGACGGTTTTATCGCTGTAAAGCTGCTTTGAGATATTACCATTGTTAAAAGTGCTTCACAAATAAAAGTTTTGTTCAATTAAACTTTGTTCGGAAGTTGAGGCCAGTTTTACCCAACACTTTAACCCTTTCAGGATCAGGGAGACGATTGTGGCGGTACTGCGATGTGAACTCATGATTACCTTCTGATCCTAGTCTCTATAGAAATCTCCTTCTATGGAAATCTTTCACAGAGGATTGTGGGAACCAGAGAGAACTCACATCTGTATTGTTCAGGAAAAAAGTGCTTCTTCCAGAAATCTAATGGTGCCATTTATTACAGAAGTAAAAGGTGCTTTCATTTCTGGTGGCTAACAAAACCAGGATTTATTTGCAGATTGTGCCAAGAGAATCGACTTGTAAGATTATGTTAAGTAATTATGATCTCGCCTGTTTTTGGAATTTAGGATTGACATCCGTGATCAAGTTCAATCCTAATCTTTATGTTGGAGTGACAGAAGTGAACCAAGTCCCACCCAGAATTACATACTCATCTAATAGTGATCTCAGGGGAGGTGGTAGGTTAGTGGTTAAGGGTCTGGGTTACTGATCAGAAGGTCAGGGGTTCAAGCCCTGGTATTGCTAAAAGGGGCTCTCTTGGGGGCCCCTGAGCAAGGCCCTTAAGCCTCTGTGTTCCAGGAGTGCTGGGATATGAAAAGAAAGAATTTCACTGTGCTGTAATGTACACGTGACAAATATAAAGCACCTTTCTTTCTATGCTAATATTCATTCATTTATATGTCACAGTCAGGTGTTGAACCAGTTATTATTATTATTATTAAGTCAGATTTAATGGGGCAGTTGGGGGCTTTTGGGGTAACAGGGCTAATTCAAAGAAAAAAATAATACTTGGTGGCTAGACAGTAGTGCAGATGGATGGATGTTTGCTGTTGAAGTCTCATTCTCATGGGAAAATGAAGCACCTTTGGAATTATTTTGATCAGAAGGGTCATGAGTTCCAATTCCACCACCACTAATTTGCCACTGCTGGACCCTTGAGCATCACCCTTGAACCGTAACTGCTCAGTTGTACGGATGATGTAATTGTAAGTCGCCGCGGATAAGGTCATAAATGTTAATGTAAAGTTTTTTTAACTGATGGCATACGGTCCACAAAAACAAAAACAAAAAAAAAAAAAACTGAAATGTTCTAAAATGAACTGAAGGCTGTGAAAACGTTCTCTGCGAATCAATCAAGAGGAAGCAAACATAAATAAATACTTCAAAAACCTTGAATGAATCCCAACCCTTTCATGCATAAATAGAACAAGGCCTTAACAAAGAGGCGACGGTGGAACCCGAATGTACTGTATTATGTCAGCAGAAAAATGTTGAGTGCAGTGTTGTTGCTCCAGGACCTTTAATCTCTCACAACCCTCTGTTCACTTCTGTGCACGTCCCACCTGGTTGCCGTCGGCAGGCGTCCAGCTCACAGCAGGAAAGGAAGCGGATCTCAGCAGTGCTCGGTTCGCCCTCTTCTGGTCGGAAGTGAGGACCTGCTCCAATTAGGCCTGCTGTCAAAACATTCACGCACTGCGCCTTTTTCTCCGACTCGGGCTCTATAAAGGCCTGACTGCAATTTTTTTGTTGTTAAATTGGACTTACATAACAGAGATGTCTCAGTCCAATAACAAGCTGTAAAAGCACGGGTTTGCGTGAGAACTAAGATTAAAAAACCAAAGTTTTTTTTTTCCACCCTATTCAGAAAGGCCAAAGAATCACTCCGCTTTTAAACACTAGCCACAGAATCAGCATTGAATCTTGAAGTCATAGAGCACAAACTTTTCCTCTTTCCCCCTTCTATCTTCACCCATGCCGAGCTTAACACCACAGCGTGAACTCTGTCGAGACGACGCCGCGATCCGATACCGGAGTGTGAAATAATACAACTAAACATAAAGCAAGCACCTTTATTTGTATGAACAGCTACATAGATTTGATATTGTACACTTTTTCTTCTAGCTAATGTGTTGTCTTATACATGGAACTATAACAGAGGTTAAAAAAGTGACTGTTAAAAGGAAAAAAATGGCATGTATACAATGCAATCAGCAAACATATCATATCAAAATCGTTTTTTTTTAGCAACCAATTCTTCCTATTGGTCTGCCATAGTGCAAACTGTGGTTTGAAGAAAGTAAGTAAGTGATGTGGTTTTTAACATTCACACATACTTACCAACAAAAAAAACAAACAAAAAAAAACAATAAAACTCTGTCTTTTACACATTTCAACATGTAGACTGCAATCAAAGTGCCTCTGGTTCAAGTCCTTCTGTCCAGTAATGCTTATTTATATTTATATAATAATAATAGTTCAAGTGTAAAGGGCAGGTTCAAGCAGTTGAGTAGTGAAATGAGATACAATGAACTGGTTGGTTGTGTTGATTGTAAAACAAAGCCTTGATTCAGGTTGCCTAAAATTCTTTAGACAGGTTTTTTTTTTTCAAGCTTTTATTATCGTTTTTTTTTTTCTTTTCCTTAAAAAAAGTGTCCCTTGATTCCCTCTCTGTTGCTCTTGGATACTTGACCTAAACAACCTAGACAGCTGTTTGGAGTGAGAACAGAACTATTTTGTTGATTGTATAATACGTGTAGTTTTGGTTGTTGTTTTTTTTTGTACTATGAGCGATGTATAAAAAATAAAAAAAGATATTTTTTGTCCATTTTTTTTCCCCAAGTCGAACCGGCATTACATTCCTTCAGTACGTCCTTGTGTGACCTCTGACCCCCAGGAAGCGGATTTAGCGTAAACGAATAAAAAGTCGGTGAGAGTAAGCGGTGCTCTGTAGATGGCTCCTTTGCTTGCTTGCTATTCTGGTTCTATTGCATATTGCACAGTGTTAGCATGGATGATGGTTGAAAGGTTGTAGTAAAGAAGTCCGGAGGAGGAGAGGAGGAGGAGAAGGAGGAGGAGGAGGTGGAAAAAACGTTTGGAAGGTGGAACGGATGGAGTCCACGCGTCTGGGATGTCGAATCACGAGCAGCCGCAGCGATCCACGACCATGGAGGGAATCTTGCCGTAGATGATCTGCTCTTTTCCGTTAAAGTAGAGCATGTTGATGGGAGACATCTTGGTGGGCGTGCAGCAGGGGCCGGCGGTGCCGCGTGGGTTGGCCTTGTTCACCAAGTGTGTGTGCGGGTACTTCTGCAAGTGCACGTAGTCACACTCGCCTGAGCAGTAGTTGGCCTTATAGCGCTTCGGGGCAATAATCCAGTCCCAGCCGAAGTCTTCGAAGTCCACCGTAAGGGGGTAGCGGCAACAGCGGGACTCGGAGGAGTTCTCATCACAGTCTAGTCCTGATTCTCTTCTGGTTCGCTTGGGAACTTCCAAATTTTACCTCCAAGAAGGGGAGCTGGGGATTGGAGAAAACAGGACACTTTGAGAAGACAAATAACAAACAGGTCTATCTAGATTTACCGAAACCTCAAAGATTTCCATAAACAGACACTATATGGACAAACGTTTGTGGACACCTGCCCAAAAGTTCACTATGTGCTTCTTTTTGAACATCCTGAAACCTCCACTCGTCTGGGAAGATGTTCCTCTCGATTTTGTAAAGGTTTCTGAGGTTTCTATCATCCACATGGGTGTTAGTAAAGTCAGGTACTGATGTAGGTGAGAAGGTGAGGAGGCCTGGGACATGGCCTGCGGTCAGTGTTCGCTTTCATCCCAAAGATGTTCAACAGGGTTGGAGCTCTATAGCAGGAGATCTTCCACATCTTCCAACTAATG
>NC_060886.1:2996013-3071013 GCF_014805685.1 Silurus meridionalis
ATTTCTATTTCTTCAATTTTCATTTATAGAAGTTAATGAAGAATCAGAATTCCGCATATAAACAATAAAAACCTGTTCTGTAGTTTGTAAATACAATATTAGAGACAGGTTTTTAATTCCGCTCCAACTTTTTTCTTCTTCCATAATTAAAGACAGACTGCCCTCTACTGTTCATGTCTGGAGTTTTTACCCTCTACATAAATTACCACATTTATACAAAAAAAAATCTATCTATCTATCTATCTATCTATCTATCTATCTATCTATCTATCTATCTATCTATCTATCTATCTATCTATCTATCTATCTATCTATCTATCTATCTATCTATCTATTGTTGTTAATCCTATTATATGTTTTATTTGATCTCAATTATATTTGATTATATTGTAGATTCCATTTCTTTGATCATTTTGTTATATTGTTTTTATACTTACAAATCCTACATTTAATTAACATTTAAATTGTAATAACATTGTAATTGTAATAAAAACATTTTAATGGTTATATAATTTAATTACATTTCATGTCATGTCATAAACTTTTCACTGTGTGTTACACTGGATATTGTTGCGTACAAATTACTGAAGCATTCTTCAGTTAAGGACTAATATGCACACACACACACACACACACACACACACGCACACACACACACACACACACACACACACACACACACACACACACACACACACATATATATACAAAAAAAGCATCAATTCTTTTAGGTCCACTGGCACACAGTTTTTGAAGGAACTTGGCAGGTAGGTCATTCCAAACATCTTGGAAAACTAACCACTGAACATTTGTGAATGTAGGCTGCATCAAATCCTTCTGTCTCCCCATGTAATCCCAGACAGACTCAATGATGTTGAGATCAGGGTTCTGTGGAGGCCAAAACTATCCCTCCAGGACTTCTTGTCATTAAGAATTATCATCAGAGTAAAAGAAGAACATTAGATGTTTGTTTGGGCTTGTTGTCCAGCTTCAGAAGAAATCTGTGGCAAATCAGGCGCCTCCCTGATGGTATTGCATGATGGATAAGCGTCTGTCTGTATTTCTCAGCTTTAAGGACACCATTAATCCTGATCAAATTTCGAACACCATTTGCAGAAATGCAGCCCCTAAACCTGCAGGAAACCACCACCATGCTTCACTGTTGTGTGCAGACACTAATTATTGTACCACAGTCCAGCACTTTGTGTTCGTTTTCTGAGCTCATCTATTACATATAATCTATAAATAATTTAACTGAGCTCAAATATATTACAAGTTCATAATCTGTCCATCAGTAAATAAACAATACCCTCAACAATAATCAAACTATAATGGATATATGGTGATGAGAATGGGTTTCCTTCTGAGTCTGGTTCCTCTCGAGGTTCTCTTCCTTTTACCATCATCCCCACCCCTGACTCACTCATTAGTGATAAACTTAAGAGGTTAGAATTTATATTCTAAATCTGTTTATTCATGTGAAGCTGCTTTGTGACAATGTAAAAAAGCTCTATACAAACGAAACTGAATCGAACTGGCAAAGTGTGAACGCTACCTGAAGGCCAACACAGGTTGGATGATATTCTATTTTTATATTATTTGTAAACTTTATTCTATTAACCTCTATTCTATTTTCATATCAAGGACTAGTCGTTAAAAACTGTTTACTGTAGGTTACATTCTCTATGGTTTTAAACATGACAAATAAGATTAGAAAAACAAAAAAATTATGATCCATACTGTTTTAGAGCCCTGGGATTGATCCTGAGAGTTGATCCCTGGTCCTCTTGAAAACGTCAGAAATTGAACCCAATGTGGCAAAATATGTGGACTCAAAACAGCTGGGTGATTAATATGCACAGTGGGAGAACCCCACTATGAAACGTACTTCTGGAAGTAGCCTGCAGTAGCGTTATTCTACCAGAGAGGGAGACATTCCTAACTCTAAGCTGCTACAGCTTTAATATGAAATGTGCCTTTTTTGATTCTTATCGTTTACCCTCTCTGGTAGACACTTTTTAACTAAGTTTTCAACAGGATTTTGGAAGGTGAGAGGATGCCTGAGGAATGGAGAAGGAGTGTGCTGGTACCGATCTTTAAGCATAAGGGAGATGTGCAGACCTGCAGTAACTACAGGTGAATTAAGTTGATCAGTCACACCATGAAGTTATGGGAAAGAGTAGTGAAAGCCAGGCTGAGAGAAGAGGTGACCATCTGTGAGCAACAGTTGCATGCCGAAGAAAAGCAAAACAGCCTTATTTGCTTTGAGAATGTTGATGGAGAAGTTTAGAGAAGGTCAGAAGGAGTTGCATTGTGTTTGGGGATTTAGAAAAAGCAGGGTGCCGAGAGATTTGTAGGAATTGTGGTATTGTATGAGAAAGTCCCTCCATCTTCTTCCACTGATTCCTCCATTCTTTCCACTGATCCCTCCATCCTCAACCAGTGCCCCACTGCACCTTCCATGCTCAGCCACTCCTTCACTGATCCCTCCATCCTCAACCACTGCTCCAATGATTTCTCCATCTTTTACCACTCATCCCTCCATCCTCTACTAAAGTTTTTCTGATCTTTCATCCACTTCCACTGCTCCACTGATCCTTATATTTCTCCAAGACAGCTCTTCACTGATCCATTCATCCTTAACCACATATCTTTCCATCCTGATCACTCTTGAAAAAGACCTGATTCAAGACCGTACTTGTTTCCAGGACTGAGGTGGTGGAACAAAATTTCCCTTAATCCCTTCATCCACGATCACTGCTTTCCTGATCACTCTTCCCCAACTGAGTTTCCAATTCATTATGTTCATAATCAGTACCCCCAATGAAAGCACCTTTAAAAGTCACTGCCAAAAAACCCTCAAACAACAGGTTTGAATTCAGGACTGCTTTAATTGAGCATCACTGGTGCAGTAACAGAGAATTAATGGATCAGTGGAGCAATGATTGAGGATATAGAGATCAGTGGTACTGTGATAGAAGATAGAGGGATCAGTGGTGCAGTAGTAAAGGATGAAGTGATTGGTGGAGCAGATGTAGAAGATGGAGAACTATGTGGTGCAAAAGTAGAAAATGGAAAGATCAGTGTTGCAGTGGTAGAGGATGTAAATATCAGTGGTGCAATGGTCGAGGATGGAGGGATCAGTGGTGCTGCGGGAGAGGATAGAGGTTCGGTGGAACACGTACAGGAAAGAGGAATGAGGTTAAGTACCGGATCTGACCACCAGATGGCGACATAAACATAAAATGAAAGGTCATAAGTTTAACCATGAAATGACCATGAAATCTGCAATAACCCACTTCTACACCGCGCCTCGCTGCTGTTGGTTGGGCATGAGGATCAGCGAGCAGCCGGAGAGAAGGAAGAGCTTTACAGAAAAAGAGCACAAACAGAAAAAGAGGATTCCGAACAGTACAGGCAGGTTTGAGAACAGAAAAAATGTAATGTGTTCAGTGAAGGAGTGGTGGAAGTGCGACATTATTGCAAGTGTTTCTTTATAACGCGATTGGGTTACAGGGATGAAGTTTGAAGGAGCTCTGATCAATCCGTGAGATGAGATATAAGATGAGATAAGAGCTGATTTTCTTCTCCTCGTTGTTCTTCATCTTCAAGAAACTAAGATGAGACAAGATTTCTATGCATCTGCAATCTCTTCTAGAGTGACCATGTCAAGAGGTGGGTTCTTCATTCACACATCTCTGTACATCTGTATATCTTCTGGGGTCCATAAGAAATTTCCTTCAGGCTGTGATTATGGATATTATTTTAAAGCTTGGTTTCGACCTTGAAGCTCACACACACACACACACACACACACACACACACACACACACACACACACACACACTACAATAATGATTAATGGACTGGAACATGTGCAGAGCTGGAACCTTCCCCTCTTTCTACCTGTTACCATTCTGTAAGGTGTCCAGCTGTTCCGTTGTGCCTGATGGGGTATAGGGAAGGTGTGGGGGGTATTTTTTGGGAGGGGGGTGTCAAAATCCTCACCCCATGACCCCTTTTTCTTCGTTCAGATTTCTAACGTCCTTGTGTTAGTGCGTATCAGGGGTCAAGCGGATCACGTGACACAGGAACATAGCATGTCATTGGGCTGGTGAGTGTAATTAGGGTGACGTTTGGTGGACCCATAATGATCATCATAATAGTTAGTGAATTCATATTTTGAAGGTTCTAAGGTTCAGTGTTTGAACCACAGCAACCAGCACAATGTTTTTTTTTTAATCATCAGTTTATTGCAGAGCATTTATAATGTTCATGTTAGTTCCTGTTTCTTACAGTACAGCAGCTATAAACAGTCCTTCACTCAACCGCCTGACAATGGAGACGCCTTCCATACCTTTTAAACCATGACAGAAGTACTCACTTTCTTTTACTGTACATTTTCTTTTACAAAATAAGTGTAACTTTGTGGTCACCTGACCATAAGATTGCCATGTGCTTCTTTTTTAAACATCTTATTCCACATTGAGTCTCCATTTGCTGTTATATTAAGCTCCACTTAATAGGGTTGGAGCTCTTTAGCAGGAGATCTTTCACTCCAGTCCAACACATGAAAAGCAGACCCTCATGGAGATGGCTTTGTGCACAGGAACATTATCATGCTGGAGCAGGTTTGGTCTCCTAGTTCAAGTAAAGGGAAAATTTAATGCTACAGTTTGGAGAAGAAATAACTTTGGCTGGAAAAGGGAGGTGTCTCAATATCTTTGTCAATATATTTTGGTGTATTTGGTACGAAAAGTGGAAATCATAAGAAAAGTCGTAGCACTATGAGAATAAAGACGGAATTACAAGAATAAAGACGAAATTACAAGAATAAAGTCGGAATTACAAGAATTAAGTCATAGCTCTATGAGAATAAAGTCGAAATTACAGGAATAGTCGTAGCAATTTGAGAATAAAGCCGTTATTATAAGAATAAAGTCGGAATTACGAGAATTAAGTCGAAGCAGCACCAGCTGAAGTACCGAATTTTACACTGGCTGTTCTGTTAAATCCGTTTCATCACTCAGGACTCATTGATCCTTCAACACTGTGTAGACTAGAGGCGGAAAAAGACCAGAAGCATTGATACAGTGCAAAAAACAAACAGCTTCATCTAGACCCACTGTCATTGTGTATCTATCAGGTAAATTAAAGAGCATAAATCACTGATGTGCTGTTCATTTTCGTTTCTGGCAGGAGGACCCGGATTCGTCAATGAGTGAGCCTCGTTTCAGCTTCGCGTCTCTACCTGATCTCCGTCGCGTGCCAGATTTTCAACCCAATGCTCCATTTTGTGGATCATGGGATGCATCAAGTCCAAGTGCAACAAACCCGTTCAGAACTCCAGCGTGGTGCAGAGGGCCGAAGCCGGGCCGGAGAAGAAGCGAGAAGAGAAGGCTGTCTTGGTGCATTCGGAAACGGGCCCGGATGAGGACGCGTCCCGGGTCAACCCGGTGCTTCTGGACTACGCGCAGAGACTCTCGGAGGAGATCGTGGCTCGGGCCGTGCAGCAGTGGGCCGAGGTGGACAGCCGTTACAGCGACATCCCGTATATCGAGTGTGATGTGCCATAAAGGCCAGCGCATCATCACCATCATTATCACATGTGCTTTACCAAGGTCTGGGCCTGACGACCTGAAGACCGGAGATGTTTGCAAACTTGCAGATACACTGAAGAAACGTGACGTTCGAACAGCTTTTATACTGGAAGTGTGTGTGGGAAGTTGCGCTGCGGCAGCTTCGAGGCTTTATCTCTGTAAAAGCACAAATGTACTAAAGTGCTGTCAAAGCACTGATACGCCTCGGCAGGTTTTTATTCTCCCCCGTTTTTTCCATAATCACCAAGTGTCATATCTGTAAGCCTGAATCTCTACGAGGCGACCAGCAAAGCCAAGAGCAGTGTCCATAGACCGAAATGGCATCGTTCCAGAGTTGCTATAAATAATCCAAGCGCATGATCGTCATTTTGTGTAAACCACAACCAAAGAATTTTCGTTTTAGGAAGTGTGAACACGGCTGCAGAACAACTAACAAATACAAAACTACAAATGCTAATATCTCAGAAAGGAAATCAGTCCAGTCATACAAGGAAAATTACACATATGGACAAGAGTAGTTTGTGGACACCTGAACATAAAATTGGTATGTGCTCCTTTTTTGAACATCCCATTCCACATCTAGTTGCTGTTATAAGAACTTCCACTGTTCTGGGAAGATGTTCCACTACATTTTTAAGAAGATTTGTGCTCATTCAGCCAGTTAGTAAAGTCAGGTAGTGTTGTAGGTGAGAATGTGAAGTGGTCTGGGGATGCAGTCTACTCCATAGCAGGAGATCTTCCACCTTCTCCAACCCATGTAAAGCAGATCTTCATGGAGCTGACTTTGTGCACTTTGTGTCATGCTGGAAAAGGTTTGGGTCTCCTAGTTCAAGTGAAGGGAAAATTTCATGCTCCACCATCCGAAACCTTCCTATGCAATCGTGTGCCTCCAACTTTGTGAGAAGAACCTCATATGGCTGGAAAAGGTGGGTGTCCCAATACTTTGGGGAATACAGTGTAAATAGTTGAGTGTTTATAAACTAGGTTGGGAAAAAAAAATACACACACACACACATCCTTTTGACATATTGCTATTAGTAAGCGCATTAGCGCAACTTCGTAAGGAACTAAAAGCTGGATGAGTTCCTGCTTAGTATTTTTATTACACTAATGAGAAAATGCGGCAAAATTGGTTTTCGGACATAATTAATTAATAATTAATATAGATAACTAATATACACTTAATATATACGTGCGCAAAAAGTGAAACATTAATCATTAGATTATATTATACATGAATGAGCTGGAAGGAAGAAGGGGCGGAGCTTCCAGGTCAACTGCCAATCATTGAATTTTGCTCAGTGTAATTTTTGCTAATTTTCAATTCGATAAACGTCACATAAAATAGATAAAAGTCGGCAGGACTGCGTGAACACTAGAATCAGAGTTCGTGATGATTAGCCTGTTGACGTGAAAACCAGCTGCTCCACAATCAATTTTTAATTGCTTGCTTGCAGAAAGCTGATTTTCATTTCATTCTCCTTTTAATCATTAATTAGCACGCTAAAATCCGACCTGAGGGTGAGAAAAGTCTCACACTGTGTGAGGTCGAAACCTACTAGAGTTGATGCCGAGTACTACCTCAGTGTTACTTCAGTCGTAGCACTTCACCAACACGTCTGAGGGAATTGTTAAAGTTCTGGTTGTTTTCCTCTTGTTTTATCAGACATACACACACCAAGCTACTGAAATAAACACTTTATGCTACCTAGCTGAAATCTTCTCCCCACTGATATGCTAGTTTTCATGCTAGACTTTAGCATTCTCGTGTGTGTGTCAGTATGCGCAAGTTCCTGAGGTAAAACAGAGCATAACATCAGTTCCTGAGAAAATGGTTCCTGCTAGAAAATGGAACCACACTCATGTTGCAGTTCCTTATCTGTATGCCATGAGGTAACCGTCTCGTTAGGAGAACAGATGGCTGTAATGACAGAAATCTTTTTTCTTCAGTCATGTATGGAGTATCACAGATCCAATCCTCATGGTCACCAGATGACTATGAGCCGGAGACCCCATACACTGTTCCACCGCATTCCACCTAACTAACCTGCTGAGGACGTGCGACCATGACGAGCTTTAACGCAAGCACAATCTGCCCTGTTGCTTGGGGGTTTCCACTGGTGCAAAACCACCGTCTAACCAAATGAACGTAACCGCCATCCCTTTAATTCCGGCGCTCAGCATCCAGCTGGAGTGTTTCCTCAGAAGTCTGGAGACATATAGATATTTATATATACACAGCATGATGTCGCCAAGCTAATGGGAGAACCGTGATGATAAAGCGTTAGCTTGTTTGGAATAGGATCTCTGAGCACCAGCAAATCCATTTCCCACTTCACAACAAAAGCAGCGATTAGATTCTCTGATCCTGGATCATCTCCAGCTCCATTCGCATCCTTAAAGCTATTATAAGAGTCAGCAGCTCTTGTATTAACACGTAAAGACCGTATTATCTCAACGAGGCAAGTTTATTTTTGTACAAAGGCACCTGGATGCTACACATATACATGTTTTTATTTCCCACTCACACTAACTATAACCATAAGATCGAACATCCCATTCCAACTTTAGTCCTCGTTTCCTGTTATAATGACCTCCACTCTTTTGGGAAGATGTTCCACTAGACTTTTTGTGGAGATTTGTGGAGATCTTCCACTCCAAACGATGTAAACCACATCTTCATAAAGCTGGCTTTGTGCACAGGAGCATTGTCATGCTGGAACAGATTTGGATCTCCTAGTTTAAGTGAAGGGAAAAACTTAATTCTCCTGTATCCAAAGACATCCTATAAAATGATGTGTCTCCAAGTTTGGAGAAGAACCACATCTGGCTAGAAAAGTCAGGTTTCCCGATACCTTTGTATAACAAGAAAGCATGCAGGTGCTCTTGCCATGATGTCACACTAAAACTGAAGCACTGTTAGGAGGTTTATGGTACCAAAATTATTAAAAGATTTGATCTAAAACGCTGATGAGCTCTGTAACTTATAGAAAGAAAAATTTAAATGGAAAAAAACATGCCAATAAACTGAATCAATGCCTTTCTAAAACCTGCTTTATGTCTTTTTATGAATGATTATTTCTCATTAATCAGACAAAAGGTTGTTCAAACAGAATAAAAAAAAATACTGGTGAATGGGGCACTAAAGTGAAAATATCCTGAATATGGTCATTTGTAAATTGGCAAGTTCTTTTTTCTAACAAATATATAATTTTTTATATCATGTCAAGATATTTTTACTTGGTAGATCTAATTTTTCACACTAAAGTGATGACTGTAAGGATCATAATATGGACCAGAAGATTATAAGGCCTTAGTGGAGCACTTTGTCTCAGTTCTTGGAGGCAAAAACCTACCTACATGAAGAGGCCATTTGACTGGTGTGGAAGTGTGTGGCGGTGCGGTGTGGCTGTGTGTAGTGGTGTGGTTGTGTCTGTTGGTGTGGTTGTGTGTGTTGGTGTGGGTGTGTGTAGTGGTGTGTTTGTTGGTGTAGTGTGGTTGTGTGTAGTGGTGTGGGTGTGTAGTGGTGTGGTTGTGTGTGGTGGTGTGGTGTGTGTGGTGGTGTGGGTGTGTAGTGGTGTAGTGTGGTTGTGTGTGTTGGTGTGTGTTGATGTGGTTGTGTGTGGTGGTGTGTGTGTAGTGGTGTGTTGGTTGTGTGTGTCGATGTGGTTGTGTGTGTTAGTGTGTAATGGTGTGGTGTTGTGTGTGTCGATGTGATTGTATGTGTCTGTGTGGTTGTGTGTTGGTGTGTGTTGATGTGGTTGTGTGTGGTGGTGTGTGTGTGTAGTGGTGTGTTGGTTGTGTGTCGATGTGGTTGTGTGTGGTGGTGTGTGTGTGTAGTGGTGTAGTGTGGTTGTGTGTAGTGGTGTGTTGGTTGTGTGTGTCGATGTGATTGTATGTGTCTGTGTGGTTGTGTGTGTTGGTGTTATGTGGTTGTGTGTTGATGTGGTTGTGTGTAGTGGTGTGGTTGTGTGTCGGTGTGGTGAGGTGAGATTTTATGTGATAGGGTCTTTGTAGACTTGTGGTGTTGTATAATGTGTGGGTATGTGGCATGATTAGGTGGTGTGTGGAAGTGTGTGGCATGATGAGGTGGTGTGTGGAAGTGTGATGTGTTTCTGGTTTCCTTCCATCAATCAAAACAAACAAAACATGCTAATAGATGAGCAGGCAATACTGAATCACCCGCTAGGTAAAGATCTCAGCACTAACACTGCATTCGGCTGAAGCGTGTACCTCAGAAGAAACGGTGCTTTGACAAGTACCAATCCAGTGGTCTGAAATGCACACAGTACTACGTAAAACATTTCCCCCTAATGCACCACATCGTTCTTGATTCTTAATCCTCTGTGGGTTGAGTCTAACAGGAAGTCAGGAAGTTATGAAAAATGGTTGTCGTTATGAACTGCATTAGCATTAGTCATGAGATTAGCAGCTGTAGCCTGCCAGAGAAAAACAATTTCATTCACCGGCTTTCTGGGAACTGAGGACAGACAGTGTGTGTGGAAATGAAGATTTTATCTGAACCAGAGCCACTGTTTTAGGGGCTACGGCTGAGTTTCAACTGCATGACATTCGTCCAATCATGTCTCTGATTAAAGGACGACAATACAGTACCTGGATTCTACTTTATTTTACCTGCGTATACAAATTTGCGTATGATAGCTGGCTAAAGGCGCCCCCCCCCAAATCAAATGGAAGGTCATGAATGAATGTAGTTTACTGGTTTACAGAACAGATGATTAACACTCAAATGGACTGCATTGGAGTTTCCCCATACTGCTGATCACAGTGTGGAGATTTTCACCCGTGACGTGTACAGAGAACATAAAGCACAGCCGGATGGAGAGAACGTTACAGCCTAATAAACAAAACAGCAGGTCGCCTATGTTTATCGCACGCCTCGGCGCCTTTCGAGACTCGAAAATAAAATAAAACCGCATGTCTGCCATGATTCCCGCCTAAACTACGGAACTCCAGGTGATTCGGCTTGTAGTGTTCACAGTTTGAGATCTTTATCTCCCAGAGAGGCGAAGCTTTCCTCCACGCTCTGCTCCGAGACTTCGGCTAGCGTCGCCGGTTTCCACTTCGGACTCTGATCTTTATCAATTAACACTGCAAACACACCAGAGAGGAAAAAAAAACAGTGTCCATGGAAAAAAATCACGAAACAAAAAACAACAATCTGTATGTCTTTTGATTCCCTTAAAAAAACATGAATATACGTCATACCAGCTCTTACACCTTCGTAGAAATCGTGTCCTCTCTGAAACAAACACAAAACAACAGGACGTGAACATTTTACAGCTAATAATCAATAAAAATTTAAGTTTTAAAGGTTTAATTAGCAGGTTGACAACAAAAATGACCTGCTTCTAATGGGGAAAAAAGTCACGGTATTACGAAGAAAAAAAAAAAAATCACATGATTAAGAGGAAAAACAAAAATCACATTATTACGCAGATCAATTTATTACAAAGAAAAAAAATTCACCTTATTATGAAGAAAAAGTCATTATTACGTAGAAAAAAGTCACGTTATTACGAAGAAAAAGTCACGTTATTATAAAGAAAAAATCATTATTACGCAGAAAGTCACGTTATTATGGGAAAAAAGTCACATTATTATGCAGAAGGTCAAGTTATCACGAAGAAAATGTCATGATTACGAAGAAAAAGTCCTGTTATTACGGAGAAAAAGTTACATTATTACGCAGAAAATCACGTTATTACGAAGAAAAAGTCCCGTTATTACGAAGAAAAAGTCCCGTTATTACGCAGAAAATCACGTTATTACGCAGAAAATCACGTTATTACGAAGAAAAAGTCTTTTTATTGCAAAGGTCACATAACGCAAAAAAAAATCACGTTAATACGCAGAAAATAAATCACGTTATACGAAGAAGAGAGTCAAGTGAGTAAAGAGTTATAACAGAAAATGAATCCAAAGAAAGAATGACATCATGACGAAGAAAGAGAGTCATGCTATGAAGAACAAGTCACATTATTATGAAGAAAAAGCAAGGGAAGTGTTATTGCAGAAAAAAGGCGTCAGGTTTTCATAAAAAAAAAGTCACACGGTATAAAAAAAATAAAAAAATTATATGACTTTCAGAAATTTTATAAAGATATAAAAGATTTACGTTTTTTATGAAGAAAGAGTGTCATGATATTACAAAGAAAAAAAAGTCACGTATTTACAGAAAAAAATGGGTCAAGTGAAATAAAGTCGTTATTACAGAAAAAAATAAATCACATTACTAAAAAAAAAAAAAAAAAAGCATCCATTAGTAAGATTAAAAAAACAAAAAAAAATCCTAATGCTATTACACAAAAAGCATGTAGTTACTGCGTGAAAAACGTTATTACTCAAAAACCATTATCATATTTTTGCTACAGGAAAAAACATCTAGCTATTAAAACACAATCTTGTTGAAGGTAAAACTCTCATTATTACACAAACCGCAGACATCAAAAGGTGAGTGGGGTTTTGCACCATGACGTACCATACAGGCCTGGCTGAGTCTGTACTCCATCACTAACACCTCCTGAAGGCTCAGACTGGCTCCAGCCTGCAGCTGTCTGAAGGTGAACTTCAGTGACGTCGGAGACATCTTCAACAACGTCTACATCATCAAAAAAAAAAAAAAACAACAACAGACCACTCAATGTGACTGACACCTCCTGTGTCAGTCACATTGATGACAGCCAATCACAGGCGTCCGTGAGCTTGTGTATGCAGAAGAGGGCAGATAGCGCTGCTCTACATATAATCCATTACCATATAAACAGTACATAGACAAGACATACAATATTTAGATGTTGGACATGCGCATGGATAATATCTTAGCAAAAGTATGGGCACCCCCTGGCATCACACACCCATATACGGTATAAAGACACGTATGTCTTGACATGTTGTCCACTTATTCTTATGCATTAGTCTGGTAACATTTGGTGAGCGTTAGGTGTGTCTTCTTTTAAAAACGCACCTCCACCTGCTTGTGTGCAAACACGGACTGATCCTTCTGCAGCTTCTCCAGGATCTCCTCCACACTGCTGCCTTCAAACAGCCTGTAATAGAGATAAAGCAGTGAGGACCACAGCAGCAGGTCACCTGGCATAACGCATCATAACACAATCGTCAAGATCTGAGTAAAACCGGGTCAACGTGGAGTTTGTTTGATCATTAGTTAATAATTTGTCCGGTCAAACCTCCAGGATTCATTTTATCACACGGACAGCAAACTGCTGCTGATATTTTTTGGTCCTTTGATCAGACACAGTGCTGTATTTTATGACCAAAACACTTTACCCATTGTGTGTCCTGGTTTGAACTTTGCGTGTGCATGTGTGTGTGTGTGTGTGGGTGTGTGTGTGTGTCACAGAAAAAGCAAACAAAAAAACGAGATAAAAGTCCATACATAGAAATAAGAGAATCTGATTGGCTGTACCTAAGATCGTACATTGGAATAGCATGTGTGCAGGGTAAGTCCATAAATGCATATATTATATATATATATATATATATATATATATATATATATATATATATATATATATATATATATACACACACACACACACACACACACACACACACACACACACACACACACAGTATATTACTGCTCTTTCTTTGCACTGAGCAATTAACTTACACAAGTCTGTTCACATTTCCAGATGACAGGGCAGCTCATAAAAATACGTGTAAATGTTTTCAAGTCATTTTTAAATGACGTAAATCATCAGGACACCAAACGGAACTTCTGCTGTTTCCACACGGACGCTTTTAATTGCTGGATGTGTGCATCATGGTGGATTTTGGTGCTTGATTTGAGACTTGGAGCATCAGTAAAACATATGTTTAGTGAATACAAATTATTTTCGGTGTTTTATTATTAGATTTATTTATTTTTATATCTGAGTAATGAAAGTATGTAGTGAATAAATGCGTGTTGCTTCGAAGGTTTTCATTTAGCCTCTTTTATATTTATATATTTTTACTTGCCCATGGAGAATTGCTCTTTTTCCACACACACATACACACACCAAAATTATAAACAACACTTTTGTTTTTGCCCCATTTTTCATGAGCTGAACTTAAAGATCTAAGACTTTTTCTATGTACACAAAAGGCCTATTTCTCTCATTTTTAGAAAAAATTAGATATGGGTGTGTCTTCATAATCATACAAGGAAATGTGGGCGGGATCTGGGTATATATATATATATATATATATATATATATATATATATATATATATATATATATATATATATATATATATATATATATGGAAATAACAGTGACTCTAAATAGGTGTGTCTTTACAACCGTCCAAGCAAACGTGGGTGTGTCTGAGGCCAAATGAGGAAAACTAAAGTGATTCTAGCGAAGGTTAAAATTTAACGAGGGCTTCTAGAACATTTCCACACAATCACGGAGTTCCATCTCTTCTAGTTTCCCTTTATAAACATGAATTATTTTTTTTTTAATTCATTTGAAAAAGTCTGTGGGTCCATTCCATTTTTAAAAGACACAAAGAGAGATGGTGTAACTTTACCTGTCGATGGCTCCTGTGTGCTGCTGCAGGACAAACGGCTTCTCTGCATCCAGCGTGCTCTGGGTTACAAGAGACACAATGTTCTAATGAACTAATGAAGAAAATGAATTCCGCTCTCTGACTCTATGAATCTGTTTGGCCCATGGTTGCCATGTCTGTTCAATCAACCGAGTTATGAATTATCTCAAAGAAATGCACTTAATAGGATCATGAAATGATGGTGCTTGAACCCTAATAAGATGCAATCAGTATACAAATAATATATATATTATTTGTATACTGATTGCATCTTATTAGGGTTTTTATATAAAATCCAGTTCTCGCCACACACACACACACACACACACACACACACACACACACACACACACACACACACAGAAATGTGGGCTGTAAAACATCATAAACCCTGCCTGATTGAGCCAATAAACCAGATTGCTGCAGGCTAAACACCTCTGATGTGTACCCAGAAAACACTGAGAACGGAGGAGTTTTGAGCAGACGTCTGATCTGTTTGGGAAGCAAACAAGAACAAGCCTTTATCTCTCACCTGGTCCTGATAAGAGTCAAGAACGGCAGCAACGTCCCGGGCCGAGGGAGACTTTAAACCCACCAGATCCTTCTCCAGAGCCGAGATCTGCGAGCAGAGACACAGGAATCAGCGCTTTCTTTACTTTATGGTGCACACGCTGAAGTCTGAATAATACACATTTTGAGGGATCCGACACGTAAAACACAACAATTACAGCGAAAGGAACAGTGCTTTAAAAACGGAGGTGTTTGGTTACATTTCTGGGCTGCATTACAGGAGGCTCACACCTCACACAGGAAGCGGTCTTTCACCGTTTAGTCGCCGTTTTCTCGAATTCTCTCGCCAACCTTTTTGCCTTTTATGAAGTTTGTGGGCGTGGCCAAAAACAAAAAACCCATTGTGCTGTCCTCACTGCAGTGTAGCAACTGTAGCTATACAGCCAGCTAACTCTGATGCAAAATGACGACAAGTCGTAGTGAGCGATTTCTTGCTGTTTACTGTGGCTTTCAACATCATCTTACATGACAGAGTGAAAACTGTAACAAAGGAAAAAGGTTCGAATGTTTTAACAAATCTTGTCTAATGAAATATACCTGTATCTACATGTAAATAAACACTGTAACTATGTTTGGTCTTTTCTTTTTAAACAGTATTGTAACATTAACTTATTAACATAATGAATTTTGTACTTACGACATTGCTTCTAGTGCTAACAACAGATGGATTACAAGTGCACACATACTGTCAGCTTCCTTTCTTCTATACAGGAAATAACCTCTAACCCCGAACTCCAGGTCTACATCGTATCAAAATAAAAGTCCTTAACATTTTGCCTTAATGGCAACACACTCCCCGCCTGGCATCTGTGAGGTCACTACACTTAACAAATTATGTATTAACTAAACATATGAACATCATTCTTTACTCAGAAGCAAAACAAGTTCTGTCACTGGTCTAAGGTACTTTTTTGAATGTCCTTGATCTGTGGTCTTCAATTCCACCTTACGGACTTTCCCGTCTTCTCCAGGAATAGCCTTTGTGATTATCGCCATAGGCCAGTTGTTGCGGACAACTAGGTTGTCCTTGAGGAGGACGACATCTCCTTCTTGCAGATTTTGGTGGGACTTGGTCCATTTCTTCCGGCCTTGTAAAGTTGACAAGTACACTTGTCTCCAACGGCGCCAGAACATGTTTGACAAGGCTTGTACTTGTCTCCACTGCTTAGTTAGGAGGTCTCTGTCCGTAAAGTCTCCTGGAGGAGGTGGAGTACTGACTTTCTGAGTTAACAACATAGATGGTGTGAGAATGAATGGATCCTCTGGATCATTTGAAACTGGAACCAGAGGCCTTGCATTCATAATTGCTGCCACCTCCGCCATTAGTGTGCACAAGACTTCATGGGTCAGGCGAGTGCCATTTTCAAGAAGCATTGACTCCAGGATCCTTGAGCCACTCCAATGAGGCGTTCCCATGAACCACCCATGTGCGAAGCATGTGGTGGGTTAAACACCCAGGAGCATCCTTGCTGGTGTAGGTACCTCTGTACAGCGGTGTCTGGTTGGTCTGCGCTCATCCCGAGTTCTCTGCAGGCCCCTATGAAATTCGTGCCACAATCTGACCGTAGTTGTTTGGCTGGTCCTCTTATGGCGAAGAAACGCCTTAAGGCATTGATACAGCTTGAAGTGTCCATTGAGGCAATCACCTCAATGTGAACCGCCCTGGAGCTCATACAACAGAATAATATGGCCCACCTCTTGCTCTCAGGCTGAACTCCTCTTGTACGTCTGGTAGTGATGTGCCATGGTCCGAAGACATCTAGCCCCACATACGTGAAGGGAGGGCAGGCCTTGAGACGCTCCGGTGGCAAATCTGCCATTAGTTGCTCCTGCATCCGTCCTCTGAGTCTACGACAGGTCACGCATTTGTGAAGAGTTGAGTTAATGAGCCTTTTACCTCCCAAAATCCAGAGTCCTGCAGCTCTCACAGCGCCTTCTGTTAAATGGCGACCCTGATGTTTTACTTGGGTATGATGATGTCTGATGAGCAGCAAGGAAACATGGTTGTCCTTTGGGAGAATTACAGGGTTCTTTTGGTCAACCTCTACGTCTGCGTTTTTCAGGCGGCCTCCGATACAGATGAGGTCATTCTGCAAGATAGGGTTGAGACGACGTAGACAGCTGTTTATAGGAATTGGCTTGTCTCTTTCTAGAGTTTCAAATTCCTTTCCAAATGCTTTTCTCTGAACGGCTCTAATGATGACTTCTCTGGCTTGGGAAAGCTCATCCGGAGAGCGAGGCAGCTCACATTTATGCCATCCTCTACACTTGTCCATCATGTTAGGGGACTTGTAAGATCTTGCAACATGAATTAAGAATGCCACAGCTCGCTGGAGAGTGTTAAAGGTGGAGAACCTCTCAAAACGCTCTATGCTGAGACCTTTCTTTTGTAGCTGGGTGGCATAACTCTTCACATCCGGACGAATCTCCGCATCCAATTCTGGTGAGACTAAACTGAATGACTGAGTAGGCTCTGGTTGACTGGAAAGCTTACGCAAAAAGGTAGGTCCACTGAACCACATTGTTTGTGTGAGACGTGATGCTGGAACAGACCTTGACGCAATGTCAGCTGGATTGTCCTCTGTGCGTGCGTATTGCCACTGTTCAGGATTTGTGGTCTGGCGAATACGCTGGACTCGATTGTGGACATATACATAAAACCGTCTGGATTGGTTATGAATGTATCCAAGGACCACTCTGCTATCAGTGTAAAACTTAATGGAATCTAGCTTCAAGTCCAGTTCATCCTGAATCAGTTCAGCCACTTCCACAGCCAAAACCGCAGCACATAGTTCAAGTCTCGGTATGGTTGGCTCTGATTGAGGAGCAAGTTTAGACTTCCCCATGACAAATCCAATGTCAACAATGTCTTCTTGGATGGTCTTCAAATAGGCTACAGCCCCAATGGCCATAGTAGAAGCATCACAGAACACACAGAGTTCTATGCGTTCGGCCTTGGTTAGAGAGAGGCCTGTGTACATCCTTGAAATATGGAAGTGCTTCAACTCTTGAAGTGAGTTTCGCCAAGCCTCCCACTTGCCTAATTTCTCTTCAGGTAACGGAGTGTCCCACTCTGAAGCCTCAGAATTCAGCTCTCTGAGAAGGGCTCTGCCTTGGATTACAACAGGAGCCAAAAAACCCAAGGGATCAAAAACACTGTTCACCATGGAGAGAACTCCACGACGGTAAACGGTTTTACATCAACTGACACAGAAAAGGTGAATGTGTCCGTAGCTACCTCCCACAGGAGGCCTAAGCTGCGTTGGATGGGTGACTCCTTCCCACAGAGGTCTACCTCTTTTCCAGCTGCCACACAGTCCTCACTTGGGAAAGCTGCCAAGACTGCCGGACTATTTGATGCAAACTTGTGGAGCCTGAGGTTCGACTCAGCAAGTGAAGCCTGAGTCCTACGCAACAAGTCAATGGCTTCAGCATCAGTAGGGACAGAACAAAGACCGTCATCAACATAAAAGTGACGTTCAACAAAGTTGACTGTGTCTTGTCCATATCTTTGTGCACCCTTTCTGACAGCCCTTCTAAGCCCATAAATTGCCACTGCTGGAGACGGGCTGTTCCCGAACACGTGGACCTTCATCCTGTAGTCTACGACTTCACTTGTTACATCATTGTTCTTGAACCATAAAAATCTCAAATAGTTCCTGTGTTTTTCTTCTACGAGGAAGCAGTAAAACATCTGCTGTATGTCTGCCATAACAGCCACCTTTTCCTTCGAACCGCATGAGTACTCCCAGAAGGGAGTTGTTAAGATCAGGGCCAGTCAATAGGACATTATTTAAGGAGATTCCGGAGTGTTGGGCACTCGAATCAAACACCACCCTGATTTGACCTGGTTTTTGTGGGTGAAATACTGCAAAGCTTGGTAAGTACCAACACTCTTCGTCTTCCCTTAGTCCTGGTGCCACCTCAGCATGATCATTTTCCAGCAGTTTTCCCATGAATGCCACATATTGCTGTTCCATCTCCGGCTTTCTTCTCAAATTGCATTGAAGTGATTCGAATCGTTTGAGTGCTTGGCTGCGGTTGTTGGGCAACCGTTCTCTAGGCTGCCTGAACGGTAGTGGAGCGACCCAATTGTTTGAATCATTTCTGTAGACTTCTTTGTCCATTATGTTCAAGAAAGTCTCATCCTCAATTGATGGTGCCAGCTTGTTGTCCTGTTCGGTGCGGTCAAATACATTTTTACCCAGCCTGTCTTCTTTAGCCCTGCTGAGCCCTAAGACACTCTTCCTGGGCTCTTTGCCATGAAGTTCATCACTGACATGCATAAAACTTGTGCATGGTTGGAGGAGCGAGGCCGTTGACAATCATGCACTGTTGTCCTGTAAGTGCTGACATTTGGCTTGTGCGCATTTCCTAGGCAGACCTCTCCAATCAACACCCAACCTAGGTCAAGACGTTGAGCAAAAGGGGCGTTGGGAGGGCCATTTACTTGTTCCCTTACCTTGTGCACTCTAATTACGTCTCTACCAAGCAGCAGGAGGATCTCCGCAGTGGGGTCCAACTCGGGAATGTGTTCTGCTACTTTGACGAGGTGAGGTTGATGAAGAGCGGCGTTCAGCGTGGGAATTTCAGCCCGGTTGTCAGGTAAGTCATTACATTCAATAAGTGGGGGGAGAGGGATTGTCACTTTCCCATCAAGTGCTTTGACCATAAAATCTTCAGCCCTTCTGCCAAATGTTTCCTCTGTGCGGAACACGTTCTCAATAAGTAAGGATATGGCTTACTCTGAAGCGTTGAAAAGGTCAAAGAAACTAGACGCCGCCAATGACCGGTTGCTTTGGTCATCTAAAGCGATATATGCCTTGATGGCTTTATCTGGAGAGCCCTTGTGATACACCTTTGCTAGGCATATCTTGGAACATGACCTCCCAACTTGTCCTGCACCACATACTTCAGTACAGCTTGAACTGACGACTTCCCTACTGTTGTTACCCTCTTCTCCTCCCGCCATTCTGCGATGAGGTTACAGGAGCTGTGGTCTGCGGTGGAGGGCCCGGATGCATAGCGGAGACATGATTGGTGCTGTCACACTCAGAACATTTCACTACTGCAGTGCAGTCCTTCGCCACATGACTATTTGAGCCACAGCACTTAAAGCAGAATCCTCTCTCTTTCAGAAAGGCTTTCCTGTCTTGAAGGTCTTTTGCTCTAAAGGCTTTGCACTTCTTCAGTGGATGTGGCTTTGCATGTATTGGGCAGCTCTTATTTGGATCACTGGAAGTGCTTGACTCTGCTGGGGAGAAATTGGTCTTATGAACTGCAATGGGGTTCTTGGTGCTTTTAAGATAGGGACTTTCAACCTTTACAGAAGATCCACTAGCATTTAAAAAGGCAAAACTGGGATCATTCCTTTTCTTTGCCTCATAGCAGATGAATCTGGTAAAGAATTCAAATGGTGGAAACCGTCCTCCATTTTCTTCTTTATACTTTGAACCCATGAGATCCATTTTTCTTGAAGTCCATAAGGCAGTTTGGCCACTATAGGTTCAATGCCTCGTGCAGTATCAAGGTAGGACAAACCTGGAAAGTAGCCGTCTTCCTTAGCACACTGCACTTCCATCAGCAGATCTGCTAGCTCCCTTAACTTCAGATTTTCCTTTGCGAAACTTTAGGGAACTTATCGAGTCGAGTGAAGAGGGCTTTTTCAACTACCTCTGGTGCTGCGTAGCATTCCTGAAGACGTTCCCAGGCTTTTCTGAGTGCTATGTCTGGACTTGCTACATGCACTGAACGCAGGCGTTTCACTTGGTTGCTGGATTCTTTGCCAAGCCATCGAGTCATTAAGTCTAGCTCCTCAGTCGCAGTGAGAGCCAGCCCTTGTGTAGCATTTTTATATGAAGACTGCCAAGCACGATAATTTTCCGGTTTATCGTCAAACTCATACAAGCTTGCGCTCACCAGGTCACGTCGAGCTAAATATTGCGCAAGATGTTCAGTTGCAGACACGCCCTGGTCGGGTTTTAGTTGGGGGTAATAGCACAGAGCAGAAATATTCAAGTCAGTATGAAACTTCTTTGAATCGACCTGAGCATCCTCTCTGTCAGTTAAAGTCTCACCGTATGACAGTTTGACTGCTGGTGGAACATAAGTATCGTCTAGAACATCCTCTGATATATTCACATTTCCTATGTTATTAACCTGTCGTGGCTCATGTAAAGGAACATGGACCTGCGGGTATGGAGAGAAGGGATTGTTCGGACTGAAAATGAGAGTGCCATCCGCAGCAGGCTGAAAAGCCTGTGAGCAAGCCTTCGTAGCTGCTCCCTTTGTGGAGCTAGTGGGGCCAAAATGAGTTTGGACGATTCGCTTGTCCGCTCCATTTTATCTTCTCCTGAAGCGCTCGTTGCATCCAACAGAATACACTTCGCAACTGTCTCAGCCGATTCCCAAACGGCTGCTTCAGCCTCAGCAGCCGCTGCTTCACGACACATGGCTAGTGTCTCAAGCTCAGTCTCTCTTTTTACTTTCTCCAACTGTGATTCAGCTTCTTTAGCTGCCTTTTCTATTTTAGCTTTAGCCTCTCTTTCTGCATATTCAGCACGTACTTTAGCAGCTGCTGCTTTGGCCCGATGCACGGATTACTGCACGGCTTGATGACGCAGATGAGTGAGAACTTCCACTTGCTACAGAAGACTTAGCACGTTTTCCTTCCATCTTGTCACGATGTTCAACACTAACTTCTCTGTCTTTTCACTGTGCTGTCCTCACTGCAGTGTAGCAACTGTAGCTATACAGCCAGCTAACTCTGATGCAAAATGACGACAAGTCGTAGTGAGCGATTTCTTGCTGTTTACTGTGGCTTTCAACATCATCTTACATGACAGACTGAAAACTGTAACAAAGGAAAAAGGTTCGAATGTTTTAACAAATCTTGTCTAATGAAATATACCTGTATCTACATGTAAATAAACACTGTAACTATGTTTGGTCTTTTCTTTTTAAACAGTATTGTAACATTAACTTATTAACATAATGAATTTTGTACTTACGACATTGCTTCTAGTGCTAACAACAGATGGATTACAAGTGCACACATACTGTCAGCTTCCTTTCTTCTATACAGGAAATAACCTCTAACCCCGAACTCCAGGTCTACATCGTATCAAAATAAAAGTCCTTAACATTTTGCCTTAATGGCAACACACCCATCTATACTTATGCACAGGGTTGAGCAAAGATGCATCAAAATCTATTTAAAAATAAAATACCAAACACCTTAACAATCACTCTATTTGACCTGTTTATTCACCATTACACTGTTTGTTTATCAAGTAAACAATGTTTAATAGCAACAGCTTTTCTCTGGTTGAGCCACGCAATAAATCTAATGTATGAAACCAGTTAACAGATCAAATATTCACATACAATATCCCTGTGATCTCAAAGATGAAGGTCAGTTTTAAAGTGATGAACAGTTTAATGTTGAACAGTTTGTGAATGAATCATAACTGTATGCTAATTTAGTTATTTGGTGTTTGGTAAAGAAATCCCTGGTGGTCCGGATTCGGCGCTTTCACCGCCGTGGCCCAGGTTCGATTCCAGAACCCAGCCATTAGGGTTGCACAAGCCAGTGCACTCTTAATGCCGGTCCCAAGCCAGGATAAATAGGGAGGGTTGCATTAGGAAGGGCATCCAGCGGATCACGATCACGGATGATCCGCTGTGGCGACCTCTAATGGGAGAAGCCGAAAGAAAGGTGTTTGGTAACGAAGGACGACTTCACATCAGCAACACCGACTCAAACAAGTCAATCATAAGAAGACGACTGATGGCACCTGCATTCATATCAACTAGTTTTTCACTAATGAATCATTTGATTATTATATATAAATATGTGTCAGGCAGTCGTTCATGCAATGGGGTGCTAAATCATGATCCTACTAAACAGCCATCATTCATTGGACGCCTATTTGAAAGCTGGCAGCCTGCATGTTTCTTACCTTCAACACCTTCTGGGCAAAATACTGAGTGGGCACCAATCATGTAGAACTTCTTACAAAGTGTTTTAAAACTACAATACAAAACGAATGTATTTTGATACAAAATATGAAACCATTTTCATCAACCCATCAAATATACAATTATTTTTATATTTGAAAAATATGCATTATAAATATTGCCCCCTCCTGGGAAAATTTACACAACATGTAAAAAAACAAACAAAAAAAAAACATGGTGGACAAAGTACACAAACCATGTAGTTGAGTTAGAGATACACTCAATAAAATATTACTTACCTTTCAAATGTACTTAAGTATCCAAAGTACTATGATTTATTATAACTTTAATGTTCCTATTATCATTTTTATCACAAGACTCTTTACCTAATCAACTCAGTTTATGTGGAAAGACTCGAATGTGACTCTCAGCACACTGATCTATTGATAGAATGATATTAATGACTCAAACACTGATTGATTTCTATTACATTTATCATGAACACAAAACCTTCTTTATAACTACTTCAAAAAAACACGTGTAAATGAGGTCACGTGTGTTGTGGTGAGTTCGAGTCTGGAGTTTCTTCATCATTTATTCCTCTCTAAATGTTCTGCTTGATGTTGAACTGATGCTGAACTGTTTGTTGGTGATCAGTAGATACACCGAGCGCCGATCAGAACACGTGTAAAACAGAGCGTGCGCTCGACCCTGATTGGTGACTCGCTGCGTGTTTCACCAGTTACGTTTTTATCCTCGTAAATAAAAAGAAACGACTGATTTCGCAAAATGTAGTTGAGTAAAAAGTCAAATATTTGATTTTGAAATGTAGTGACGTTACAGTAAAAGTCTCCCTGAATAAAAATACTTCAGTAAAGTACAGATACGTGAAAAAGCTGCTTAAGTACAGTAAAGAATTACATTTACTTATCATAAACCACTGAGAAAAACACTGATAAATGAGGTGAAATAGAAGCGAATTTAACAGCTTGCTGCTTATATAAGAGCACGTTGAACTGGAAGATAAAGGCAGCACATGTTAAATGTTTTTTTTCTTTCATATTTTTATATCACCAACACCATGACAAATTCCTTGTACGTGCATTACGTGATACAAAAAAGATTCTGATTCTGATTCTAGTGAAGTCATGAGCACACCCCTGGTGGTTATACGGAGATTCCTCATGATCCGCAGCTTGTGGGTGATAAATGAGCAAAGAGGTGACAAGTGGACATCGTTTCCTAACTAACTTTCTCAAATTCTTATTCTGTAAATGTAGCAGGACTGTTTGAAGTCTTGATGATATGAACCCTAAGTTGATATTTTTATCTCGCTCGGTACTTCGTGTCCTGATAGTTCCCCGTCCTTGGCCTGGACGTAGGCGTTGTCCTACACACCGCGCTGTCTCTCTGTGGAGGTGCCAGAGAGTCAGCATTAACACTGGCATCCCGGGTATGTGGACTGGGTTTCGGTGCCAGGACTCTGCTGCTGTCGGCAGCTCCGCCCACTCCCTGCTGATTGGCTAAGAAAATGCTGACTCATTAACTCTGCCTACTCTTCATCTGTCCTTTAGGAAATTGTTCGAAAGTTAAAACGCTGATGCTGGATACATTTCTGATCAACTTTGATCAAGATCATACCTTCTCTGACTGGACGAAGTGTGTGGCGACTCCTGACCTCTGCACGTCTCGACCTTTCAGCCGAAACCCTGTCAGGGCGAGGAAGAGTCCCAGCTTTCCCTGCAGCCTTGGCAGGAAGTAGCCCCCGCCGACATCGGGGAATAATCCTGCAACGACCAATCAGAGAGAGAACACAGAGATCGAGGTTGTTTATTTTTAATGGAACTGGTCGGAGAATGTGTTAAATATAAAGTCTGATCTCAGCTTTTAATTGTTTCAAGATTGTTGGGAAGCAAAGGTTTAATTTACGCAATTATGGGGCCAAGCACTTTCTGCCCTCTGGCCGCTTAGTAAAGTACAGAAGCCAATAGGACCATCAAGAGACAAGCAAATTTTGTCCCCACGTCTTTTTTATTGCTGACATGTATTTTTGAACAAACCATTCCGCATCTAAATCTAAACAGTTGGTGCTGGTGTAAAAAAGAATAATAATGCGACTAATTTTTCTTTTTATTTCTTTTTATTTTAACAACAAACACAAATTTTCTTTCAACGGGGACACCACCTGACTCTTCTCCTTCCATTTCTCCCGCTGATGCTTGATTCAATTTATTGCATCTACTACCTGCGTAGATGCAGTATCAAGAGTGCAGCAGGGTTGTAGGCCGCCAGTTTGAGGTCACAAATGGGTTGGCGATTGTTGTTGTGGCAATTGTTCGAGGTGAATGCATTTATACAAGATCTTGCAACTAGACAAAATTGAGGGAATTTTTCCCAGGAGAGATAAAACTGGAGGGAGGTGGGAGATAGGTGTGGAATATGGGAGACTCCCCGGAAAAACTATGCTTTGTCTATGCTGCTTTGGTGCTCGGTCTCATAAATCTGTCTCCTATATTTGTTAGGTACATTAATACTTGGCTTTAATGGCACAGTGCTTAACGCCCAAGGACAAGCTTTACTTAGCTGGTTGTTCCCATGGTTATAAGCCGAGCTCTGCTGTTCAGAACAGATATAAAGATGGCAAACTGCCTTAATACAGTGAAAGCTGTAGAACTTAGACCACTGAAATGGAAGTCTAATTTATTTTACAATACAATTCAACCAGTGGCAGGACGTTAGTGCCAGCAAAGCCTCCTCCTGCTGGTCTCAACTCGATCAGAATCACTGACTTACATTTTTATATTTTTTTGTTCATGAACATGTGTCATATTATATCCAAAAGTCTATTCTCTTTATTTCATAGCGATTCACTCGGCTGTGTCACAGTGTGTCTATAACGTTAGAGTTTTTATCTGAACAGATTTCAGCCGTCACAACGCGTGTTGACTGGGTCGAACTAATCTGCCATGAGACCTTAAGAATCAACATTGTGGACCCCTGCAGCATAAAGTACATGGGAATAAAGTTGTTGCTCTAAGAAATCAGATTTCAAGTTGCTGAATGCAGGGCCATAATAGTGTCATTTACATGTCCTTTGTTCGGATGGTCAGAGGGCGCACTAGTCGGAGCTCGCGAACCGCATACGTAGCAAACTAAAAATTATTTTTACAGTAAAAAATAATTTTTACTGTATGAGATCCTGTGTGTGATGCAGCGCTCTGTTCTACTGCGTCTCTCTATAATACTGATTTATTGATTTTTAAATAGTCATACCGTTATAATGATGGTATTAAGAGTTGGATTGCTGCACCACTGAAGGCCTAGGTGCGAAATGCAGGACCTGGTACTGCAATCAATAGAATTTACAGTGCACCCGGAAAGTATTTACAGCGCTTCACTTTTCCCCCCCACTTTTTTAATGTTACAGCCTTATACCAAAATGTTCTTTATTCATTAATATCCTTAAAAAAAAATGTTAAAAACAATGCCCCATAACATGACAACATGGAAAAAGTTTGTTTGAAAATCTTTGCAAATTATATATATATATATATATATATATATATATATATATATATATATATATATATATATATATATATATATATATATAAACCCCAAAAAAACGAAGAAAAGAAAAAAAATTACACAAGTATTTACAGCCTTTGCTCAGTACTTTGTTGAAGCTTCTTTGGCACCAATTACAGCCTCAAGTCTTTTGGAGTTTGATGCTACAATCTTGGCACCTATCTTTTCAGTAGTTTCTCCAATTCTTCTTTGCAGAACCTTTTGAGCTCCATCAGGTTGGATGGGGAGCGTCTGTGCACAGCCATTTTCAGATCTCCAGAGATGTTCAATCAGGTTCAAGTCTGGGCCACTCAAGGACATTCATAGAGGTTTTCATCGAGGACGTCTCTGTACATTATAGGGTATAATTTGTAGAATTTTGAGGAAAATAATAAATTAAATCCATTTTGGAATGAGGCTGTTACATAAAATGTGGAAAAAGTTAAATGCTGTGAATACTTTCCGGATGCACTGTATATTGAGATTCCTTGATCAGTCGCCTCATGTTCCGTACCTGCTATGGAT
Source organism: Silurus meridionalis (assembly GCF_014805685.1). Lineage (NCBI taxonomy): Eukaryota > Metazoa > Chordata > Actinopteri > Siluriformes > Siluridae > Silurus > Silurus meridionalis. Next base: position 3,022,815 of record NC_060886.1, read on the forward strand.
TTATCTGTATAAGTTATTTATATGTCAGAACGCATAATAATTTACGTGACGACGTGGCGTTTTATTATCTCACGTAAACCATAATGAATTCAGGATCTCGTCTAGGATTTGCCAAATCCTACAGTGCGGAAGAGAAATAAAAATCTCAAGCCTATCTTGGGGCTTCCACCTTACTTTTATAAACCGTACGATCTCAATTATTATTATTTATCCAAACGTAAGGCAGGCAAAGCTCTGAGGTGGTCTCCGTGCACCCGGTGTTTATTCTCCGAGTAAACAGGACCGCAGAGTCTCTCTCGTCCATTAGCTCTGGACCGAATCCAGATAGCCGACGCCTAGATTAAACAACACTCTTGAATCCTTCGCAGAGTTTATTCCCGGATTCGTTTCCTCTTCTGTTTGTCTCTCTCTCTCCTCACAGTGCATCTTGTACTTTTGTGGGAGACAAATCGATCGAGTTGAATAAAGTGAACACGAGCAACAGCTGATAGTTTCTACAGAGTCTTATAATTATAGCTTTTGAAGAAAACTGCACGCACAGAGAGAGAGAGAGAGAGAGAGAGAGAGAGAGAGAGAGAGTTCCTATCAACTAATGAAAAGCTACATCTGTGATATGAGAGCATGGTTTCAATTTCCTGCCATTTTCAAGAATATTCTGTGAAGTCATGGAGGACAAATCGTTATATATAGATTTTCTTTCTTTTTTCTTTTTTTTTTTTTAAGAAGATTAAACACCATTTACTCCATTTCAATCATACACGGAAATATGAACGAAAGTTTGTTGGCACAAGATCTCATCCCACACCTACCCAATTTGCTGTTATAATAACCTCCACTCTTCTGGAAGATGTCCCCACTAGATTGTGTGGTTTTGGAGATTTATTTAGACTTTTCATACAGTTAGTAAAGTCGTGCACTGATGTAGGTAAGGAGGCCTGGGGTTCATCCCAAAGCTGTTCAGATCTCTAAAGCAGGAGATCTTCCAAATCTTCCCACACATATAAAGCATATCTTCATAGAGCTGGCTTTGTGCACAGGGGTATTGTCATGCTGGAACAGATTTGGGTTTCCTAAGTATACAACTGTAAAAAAGCAGGTGTCCCAATACTTTTGCTACAGTGTACATGACAGCTTAAAGACAATTCCTTGGATAGTACTAAAGCCAGGAGAGATGACAGATTGTGACCCCCCATCCCCCACCACCATCTGAGGATTAATCTGTCTGACCCAATTCCAGGCTGCAAAAGTAATTTAATAAAAACGCAGATTAGTTTGTGTTTGCGCTGGTCATGCATCGGATGTTCCCGCAATTACTAATCAATCCCAATGGTCTAAGTCTGGAGATTGTGTTTGATCTAAAAAAAAAAATAAATAAGCTCAACCTTATCAGTAGACTGTAAATGTCTGGAAGTAGCAGCAGCAACAACAACAACAACAAATCAGCTTTTAAATCAGACCATCCTTCTGACATCATTTGGACACTAAAACAACCAGGGAGCTCAAGGCCTATGGTTTTGGAATTCAATTCGAACATTTTCCATTTTCATCAAATCTAGTGTCATTTGACGTTCTGAGGGTTCCAATAGGAGGATAATGTATACCTGAAGCTATAGGAGGTTTCATGACAATTACTTTTATACATAATACTCAATGAAATCTGATTGGCTGATAGTGGATTTTTTGTTTTTATTGACCAAATTATCTAAAAAACAAAAGCACTGTGATGATAAATTACTAATACTAATAATTACTAAATTACTTTTGTATGTAACAAATTCGGTAAAAAGCAAAAACACAGGAATTGGACAGTGAATGTGTGGAAAAAAGTTCTGTGAAGTCCAAATGTGACATTTCTGTTTCCAACAGAAGAACTTGTGTAAGACGTATAACATCAGAGAAGATGTGATCAGACTCCCCTCACCCCCACACTCACACATTGTGTTGCAGCAGGGAAGGTTGGAGATTTATTCTGGAAAGTGAAAGGTACCAACATGGCAACCATTCCATACTTTAACACCATGCAGTTCGGTCTGGACCACGGCTCATTGGAACAGACTTCAGCGTGCGAGACGACCATCCTGGACTGATATCTATCAAGGAGCGACCTGCCCAGTCATCGCACCCAAATCCTATTGAACTGCTCTGGGATGAACGTCAAGTATTTCAGCTGAAACTTTTGTAGAAACGAACTTCCTGGATGCAGAGTGTGTGTTTTTGGATTGAAAAAGAATAAAACATCTGGACATTTAAAGATGGTCAAAGCAGAGTTTGTTGCATAGGAACAAAAGGAATATGCGTGTCTCGCAAAAGCCTAGGTGTTAACACACGTTTAAATACACATTAGATCACACTTTTCTTTCACCACATCTCTAATAAAAGGAATAAAAAGTGGTTCAAACACTAATAGGCTAATATATTAAATTATATAATTATGGTCTTCCAAACAGAGAATCTAGTCTACTATGTAGGCCCTTTAACACCATTAGGTTATATCCTATGTAGTGAGCATGTATAGTAAACAAGAAGGCATTAGGGAATAAGCCTAACTGAATTATATTGTAGCGTTCATGTCTTCATTTATAGATCTCTTGCTCACCCCCAAAACGCCACCCGTTTTCTCCTAAACCCACACGTTCAAGTAACATGGAACTGGCAACTTTTACTCATTACTGAACACTACAGAACAATGTACCGTAATCTCCTTAAGCACCTGTAATGACATTACAATATGTTGATACGGAGGTAAAATTGTGGTAAATAAACTTTTTGATAATGCAATTACATAAAATAATTAACACAAAGTGATGCATTATTAGGTCTTATATCCAGAATTCATTGATTATTTTCCCATCCCTGGTGAACACTGTGACTCAGATTTTTAGGAGGAATCCAGGAGGATTGAGAGATTTCAGAGTAAGATGAGCTGCAAATGAAACAGAGTGGTGCCCGACTTGTACCCTTGGCCATTTCATTACCTAATGCTGTCTTCCATTAAGGACGGGTCGGATTTCTGACAATACGGCACCCTACTGCATTTCAGGACATCTTTACCATCACCTACACCACACGGTCCGCTATTATAACCCATGAGACACGGTTTTATTTGAGCTCTTTTAGCCAAAGAAAACCAGATTTAATTGATCCTGTTCGGGAAATGGAAAGAAAAAGGGTCAAATTTAGAGAGAGTTTAGCTACAATTACTCAGATGATCACTATGAAATGTAATGTGTTGAGGCTTTTGTGGTTGCCAGGTCTTTATCTTTAAAAGCATGCACTTTTATTTGAGCCAAAAACAAAAATAAAATGCACAGGGCATGGTCGTGCTGAAAAAGGCACGACGATGCCTTGTGCATGGGAAGAAGTAAGGTGTCCAAAAAAGCTGGAGCTCTATAGAAGATCATCTACTGTAACAAATGTACAGCATATCATCAAGAAGCTGGCTTTGTGCACAGGGACATTGTCATGCTGGAAAAGTTTTTGGGTCTCCTAGATCAATTGAAGGGAACATTTCATGCTACCAAATCTTAAGACGTCCCACACACAATTGTGTGACTCCAATTTTGAGGGAACAGTTTGGGGAAGAACTACATATAACTGGAAAAAATGTGTCCCAATACTTTTGCTCATAGAGTGTATGATAAAACACGAGCCTGCGAAATACACCATTTTTTTCATACAATTTGAGGGTTTTTTATATCAAGGTATATATGAATAATAATAAAAAAAAAATTAAGCCAAAAATACTAGTGTTTTAAATTTTTTTATAAATAAATGAAATAAATAAAATGTTGGATTATTATTGAAACCTATTATAAAAAATAAATAAATAAAATCCTCCCAACGTATCGTACCATAACAATTCCAGAGGTATACAAAATGAACTAGAGTTAGCGCAGTGTCACTGTGGCTACCAACTCCGTACCGGAAAAACTATTTGTAGTGCGCATGCATAAAAACTCTAAAAGAATCCATAGCGCTAGCTTTAGCCGCTAACCAAGAAGTGGCTCACGGCTAACGCTAGTGTAATGGATTCTTTAGCATTTTATGTCCATCTTCAAGAATTTCGCTTAAAAAGAAAAAATCCTGACAATTCCACATTTCGAGGGAGTGAATAAATGAAGGACGGAAGGAAGACGTTAAAGTCTTCTGAAATAATTAGAACAGTTAAATAGATCATATCTTTCGAAAATTAAATACTTAAATATAAAAAATACAAAAAAAACACAAGGAATGTTCAGGTATTGAAAAAAATGAAGCAAAACCAGAAAAAAATACGTTATTATTTGAAATAAATGAATAAAATATGTGAAAATAAAAGTAAATAAATGAATGAATTAAATAAATGTTATTTGTATTCGCTTAAAAAAATTAAATATGAAATATAAAATAATTAAATAAAAGGGCTTATTAAATTTTTTTTCGACTGAATTACAAGACCTTCTTTTCTTTACAGATTTAATAATGAAAGCAGAAAAATAAATGAAAAATAAATCAAACCTGCAATAATTCTAAACTTTTTATTTTTATGATCAAAGCCAAAAATTTCTATTCGTTTTTATTCAGATTGTAAAACACAATTTAAAAGAAAATACGTATAAAAAGTTCTCCACAAAATCTTTGCATCATTGCTGATATTTTAACATAGTGTCCTGCCCTAATCTCTAAATCCTGTTTAACCAAAAAAGCTCACATCTGTTGGGGATTATTACCTTCACTAACACACAATCCTCACTCCTTAATTACAGATCTCCATGTTTTTTACTCTATAGTTCTTTCTAAACAGCTTTGTTCATTAGTCTACGTCAACTTTTAGATGCTGATTCTGACCCCGGATGGTTAAAGACGAGATCTCGGACAGTGAAATCATCTTATTCAGAGCTGATTTAGAGTGGAATATGGAGTCAATACATGCAGTGACAATGACATGTACACTATATTAGCCAAAGTATTGGGACACCTGAATTTTCCAGCCGTATGCGGTTCTTCATCAAACACAATCGTCTTTGGATATGGAATATTTACGAGACCCAAACCTGTTCTATGAAGATCTGCTTTCCATGGGTTGGAAGATGTGGAAGATCTCCAGCAATAGAACTGCAACCCTATTAAACACCTTTGAGATGAATGTGAATGCTGACTGCACCCCAGGCCTCCTCACCTTCATCAGAACCTTACTTTAATAAATTTACTGAAGGAATCTACACAAAGTTAAGTGAATCATCTTCACATAAGAGTGGAGGTTATTATAAAAGCAAACGGGGACTAAATGTGGAATGAGATGTTCAATCTTACGATGAGGTTTCCACCATCTTTTGATGGTGTGACTGCTTGATATCCATTATAGAGTAAAATCAGCCAGCAATGCTAGTATGGAAGGTACACTGCAATTGTTTGGGTTCTAGAATTAGAGTCAGTATGTTTTCAAAAGTATTGGGACACCCGACCTTTCCTGCTATATGTGGTTCATTTCCAAATTGTTACCACAAATCTGGAGGTTCTCAATTTTAAGGAGGAGGATTATGGATGTGGTGAAGGAAGACATGCAGGTAGTTGGTGTGAAAGAGGCAGATGTAGAGGACAGGGGGGGTATGAAGACAGATGATCCGCTGTGGTGCCCCCTCATGGGAGCAGCCGAAAGAAAAAGATACAGAAAATTGCTCAAATTTATTGAACAACACAAGCCTCTCCAATCAGTGCAGGGTTTTGGTTCCCATGCTGACCTGTAACCTAAACTACAGCTGGTTGAAGGCTCACTAACAATACAGTTCCCAATGGTCTCCTCATTCTTTCTCTGGTATGTCGAATCGGAGGTGGCGAGAAAGAGAACTCCAATTGGCTATTCAGCTTAGTGATTGAAAATGTGAGGGGGGAAAAAAAAAATCCAACTGATGACAGCAAAAGCAACGGAGTAAAGAAGGACACTTGTTGTCATTTTTGCTCTTGTCTTAGCATCTTAGCAAACACAAATCCGTTAGTATACAAACGCTGCTTGCTTTAGATATTCAAAGTTCTAGCTGTTTCCCTGTGTTGCCAAATACAGACTACAACCACCTGCTGATATGGGAGAGTTCTGTTTTGTCACGCAAGCGCAGAATTGGTACGTCAGTCAATCGGTGCAATTTGCACCACAATCGCACGATGCTGTTTAATTAAAAAATGCCAGATTAATCAGTCGACCTCTAATCAGGACCAAGACCAACTGAAAGCAAGCCAGACGGAAAACATCTTAAGACAGACCCTGAGTAATACTTTTGTGGAAGTTGTACTAATCAGTTGAAGGGCGGCTCTACAGCTGACCGTAATCAAACAGGATTAGCGCTAAGCAAACACACTTCAGACACATGCTTTTTCTCCAGATAGACATGCATGGATGTGATAATGGAGTGTGTTGAACAAAAGCAGTGCTTTCAGCCACTCGAATTCCTGAGGGAGCTTTTGCCCACTTCCTGTGTACCAAGGACGCTCAACTCACAAGAGTGTGGCGAGGCTTTTTTTTTAAAACCCAGGCTGGCTGAAACACAGCCATCTTATTGAACATGATTTTCAACAAATCAAGGTTACAGAGGTTTTTACAGAGAGAGAAAAAATTGTGAAAAAGAGAAGAATGGAGATGAAAAACATTGAGGAAACAGCTCTCTGCTTTCTAAGGATATACAGACATACCATAATAATTTGACATTTTTAACATAAACATGCATTCTTTTACATTTTTAATACAAATGTAATTTCAGTTCCATGAAGGCTTTTCCTCATTAGCATTTGAATGCATTTACTGCCAGCTTATGACAAACCCTCAGGACTATGAATATTAGAGGAGGCCATTTTGTAGCCTTTTAAGCGCTCAGAGTTACTTACACTCAAGTCTGTGGCCTTGTTTCATATTACAATCCTGAGAGAAACATGCTGTAGCTCAGAGACAACACATTAGGCTGCAATAAATAACAAGTAAGCCAGGACATACAAGCCTTAATTCCTGACAAAAAATATTTGTTGAAATAAAAACCACTGAAAAAGTTGCCTGAGGCAATTATCATGTCTTGACGTCCAGAATCTAATCTGAACTCATGGTATATAAACCAAGAGTTGAGTCAGTGGATTACGTCAACAACGATGGAACTGTAAATGATAGGACATTCGATGTCACCCAAATAAGGACAGGTTCCCTTTTGAGCCTGGTTCCGCATAAGGTTTCTTCCTCCTGCTATCTTAGGGAGGTTTTTCTTACCACTGTCACCAGTGACTCGCTCATTAGAGACAAACTTATAGTGATCAGTTTATGATGATAAAATTGATATTCGCGGTCTATTTGTTTCTGTAAAGCTGCTTTGGGAGAATATCAGTTGTTAAAAGTAAATTAAAATGAAGTATTAAATCCCATGCCATGACAGACAAGTAACAATTCAAATACCATACCATGACATTCAAGTACCAAGTCAAATCCCAAACCGGTAAAGACAAGTACCAAGTCAAATCCCCTAACCATGACAGACAAATACTGAGTCAAATCCCATGCCAGACAAGTACCAAGTCAAATCCCAAACCAAGACAGACAAGTACCAAGTCAAATCCCATGTAATGACAGACAAGTACCAAGTCAAATCCCCAACCAAGACAGACAAGTACCAAGTCAAATCCCATGCAATGAAAGAGAAGTACCAAGTCAAATCCCAAACCATGACAGACAAGTACCAAGTCAAATCCCAAACCAAATCCCAAGCCATGACAAACAAGTACCAAGTCAAATCCCAAACCAAGACAGACAAGTACCAAGTTAAATCCCATGCAATGACAGAGAAGTACCAAGTCAAATCCCAAATCATGACAGACCAGTACCAAGTCAAATCCCATGCAATGACAGAGAAGTACCAAGTCAAATCCCAAACCATGACAGACAAGTACCAAGTCAAATCCCAAACCAAATCCCAAGCCATGACAAACAAGTAACAATTCAAATACCATACCATGACATTCAAGTACCAAGTCAAATCCCCAACCAAGACAGACAAGTACCAAGTCAAATCCCTAACCATGACAGACAAATACTGAGTCAAATCCCATGCCAGACAAGTACCAAGTTAAATCCCATGCAATGACAGAGAAGTACCAAGTCAAATCCCAAATCATGACAGACCAGTACCAAGTCAAATCCCATGCAATGACAGAGAAGTACCAAGTCAAATCCCAAACCATGACAGACAAGTACTAAGTCAAATCCCAAACCAAATCCCAAACCATGACAGACCAGTACCAAGTCAAATCCCAAACCAAATCCCAAGCCAAGACAAACACATAAAAAGTCATTTTTTATTTTCACTATTTGCGTCAGGGTTCGATGATCCTATTGGTTCTTGGTTTGACGTTTGCAGTAGTAAACAGTACAGAATTAATTGTAATTTATTTCTGTACTTAAGTAGCTTTTTCACATATCTGTACTTTACTATTTTTAAGTACTTAAATATTTTTATTTGGGTTTACTTTAAATTCACTACATTTTAAGGTATAATATCTTATGAGTGGATAAAAACGTAACTGGTGAAACACGCGAGTCACCAATCAGGGTCGAGCGCACGCTCTGTTTTACACGTGTTCTGATCGGCACTCGGTGTATCTACTGATCAACATACAGTTCAGCATCAGTTCAACATCAAGCAGAACATTTAGAGAGGAATAAATGATGAAGAAACTCCAGACTCGAACTCACCACAACACACGTGACCTCATTTACGTGATTTTTTTGAATTAGTTAAAAAAGATGGTTTTGTGTTCATGATCATTGCAATAGAAAATAATCAGTGTTTGAGTCATTAATATCATTCTATTAATAGATCAGTGTGCTGAGAGTCACATTCGAGTCTTCACATAAACTGAGGTGATTAAGTAAAGAGTCTTTTGATAAAAAGGATCAAAGGAACATTAGTGTTATAATGAATCATAGTATTTTAGATACTTGAGTACATTTGAATGTGAAAACTTTTGTACTTTTACTCAAGTGAAAGTTTAAAGGGACACTTTTACTTTTGTCACATTTTACTGAGTGAATCTTTACTTTTACTCAAGTGCATGGTTTGTGTGCTTCATCCACCACTGAGAGAAGAAGTCACACTGCAGGAAATAGACAAAAAAAAAAAAAAAAGGTGAAAAGGAGGGAAAAAAACCCAAACAAAAACAATAGTAACGGCCATTATTATGCTGTTGGTGAACATGTCAAACCAGCGTTTAAAGACTATGGACTTTAGCCTCAGGAATCTTTTAGGATTTTGGCTCAGACGACCAAATCGTGGCCAAAATGGCACAGTGTGCACCAGGGCTTTAGAGCGATTAAGTAAGGTTGAGCTTTGCCACGATGCCTCCCTTGTGCCCAGAGTCAATTTACAGCATCTTGACAGTCAAATCCTTTGCGCTGCTGAGCACCTGAGTGTATATCCTTTTGGATTACTGAACTTTAAGTCCAGACATCTGCACAATACAAAAAGGAGCGTGAAAGTGCAGAGGTCAATGACGGATCCACTAGACCGTAATGAAAGCGTAAATGTTTTCCATTAAGTAATTAGCACATCACGCCATGCCAAAAGCACAAATAGATCAGAGGGAATGGCTAACTTGTTGATCATGGACTTCTCGAACGTGACTAGAAACATCTCGAACATCTTTATTAAATGCAGAACACCGTTTCACGCCACACGGAAATAAATAAAGCGCCTTGCCGAAGCGTGTCTGCTGAATGCAGCTCCAGAAGCCAAGCAGCTGGAAGAAGCGAGTGTTCTCTGTAACCGACACCGGCTAACAAGTCATGAAATGAAAACACGCGAGGGGTGAGCGTGAGGCCTTGTGTACTCTACGGAGGTCGGTTTGATTTGCTGCCGAGTGGAAGGCACGCATTCCTTCCATGGGCAGGAGGAATGTGGTGCTACCTATGATCCGCATTTAGCGTGCTACGGTTCCAGAGTGTGCTGACAGCAAAGCCTGGACGTTTTCCACAGAACGCGAGCCTGAGAGAGATAAACAGCACCATCAGTGAGGAGGGGGTTGTGCATGTGTGTGAATGGGAAAATGCTGTGAGCGAGGAGTCAAAGCGCAGCCACTGAAGCCACACGATTGAGATGTGACACGAAAGCATTGTTTACGAGCACTTTTCTGGTCATTAATAAGAACAAAGTATTTACACCAGCATTTAAAAGCATTTTTTGCATTACAAAAGTTCACCGATTCTGAATGCTTACGGATGGATGGAGCCACACAGAAAAATGATACTGGACTGCACTTGGCATGAACCATCCTGCCACCTTGACGAAGATGGGTTCTCTTTTGAGACTGGTTCCTCTCATGTTCCTCACATTCTTCTTCTCATTATTGCTATTTATTCTTTATTTCCTAGTCTCTTTACTGTTTATTATCTTTTGATGTGTAATATTTGCTGTATTTCGCTTGCAGCTTAACTTAAGCATTTCATTGTAAAAACTCTTTCCTTCTTTCTCATGTCGTCTGAAGGGGGTTTTACTTTCGAAATTGAAATTGAATTGAGTTTAAATCCCACCACCACTAAGATGCCACTGCTGGGCCCTAAAGCAAGGGTAAAACAAAATACATATATCTCACTTATTATAATAATAAAAAAACATGCCTACTATGCACCAGGGGAGCTGAATCAGAAGGTCAAAGGTTCTAACCCCAGTATCGCCAAGCTGCCACTCCTGGGGCCTTGAGCAAGGCCCTTAACTCCATAGCTGCTCAGTTGTATGAATGAGAGTGTGACAGTATATCAGATAGAGTAAGACCTCGGTACTCGTCAGTAATTTCTTCCAGAACTTGGGACGAGTGCTGAAACTGAAGGTTCTTGGTAGCATTTGAACCACTTCAGGACCGATGATTTAGGCTTTTTGTTTTTGGAGGGGGTTCAATGCACTCTTCATGAGCGAACATGAGACTCTTCATGCGAGACTGAAGCACTCACAGGTATCATCGCGAGAGTCAAGGGCTGAGCGGGCGACGATTGCCGAAACATTTTTCAGTTGTTGAGTATGAGTACTGAGGTACGTTATCTTGTACCCAGATAATTACTTTAATATAATGATATCCAATGCAACTTTATGCCTCAGGTTGCACTGTAAGATAAATGGGTTCTCTATGGATCAAAGAACTGAAACACCCGACCTTTTCAGCCATATGTGGTTCTTCCATAAAGCATGACAACGCAGCTGTGCACAAAGCCAGCTCCAAGAACATCTGCTTTACATGGTTTGGAGTGGAAGACCTCCTGCTATAGAGCTCCTATTAAACATCTTTGGATTGACCGTGAAAGCTGACTGAACTGCAGGCCTCCTACAACTTTACCTGACATTAACACCATTGTGGGTGAACCCACAACATTTTGGCTATATAGTGCATTTCATATTACATGGTAAATTTAGGTCACTTTAGCCACTAAACGACCACCTCCTCTACCTCTACCACCTTAAACTGAACGCAAACTACCCGAGAGCCAATCAGAATCCAGGATTCACACAGTCTATTGTCTAAACGAAATTATTTACATTCAGGGTGGCTTTTAAATGGCCTGTAAATGTCCACCGTGTGTCTGGCGGTGTGTATTTTCCTCTAAAGCAGTACAAACTAGTAAAATAAAACGACTCTGAGGTTTCAGTTAGCGTTCAATACCTTGGAAGCGATACTAAACAAACAAACAAATAAAGAAATCATGCTGAGTCACAGTCAGCTGGTGTGGAATTAAGTTGCGATGTGCAAAATATGTGCATAAATAACGCATAGAGGGAAGTGCTTTCACATGCAGGGTTTTTTCTTTTGTTCGGATCAGAGGGAAAATATTATTTTTAGTTTGGTATTCAAACGAAAAAAAATTGCAGCAGACAGATTTTTGGGACAGAGATAAAGCTGAAGTCTGGTCTGCATCCAGAAAAGTCATTAGGTGTCTTGTTTATAGAGAGAGAGAGAGAGAGAGAGAGAGAGAGAGAGAGAGAGAGAGAGAGAGAGAGAGAGAGAGGATACCAGGCAATTTTAAGATTCACCTTTAGATGGAGTTTTGTTAAATTGTAGACACTAGTTGGAGATTCCATTCAATTAATTTTTATTTGTAGAGCAATTTTAACAATGGACATCGTCTCAAAGGAGCTTTAGATAAAGCGACGATAAAAACATGTTCCTTATAAGTTTATCCCTAATGAGTGAGCCGGTGGCAACGGTGGTGAAGAAAAAACTCCCTGAGATGAAATGAGGAAGAAACCTTGAGAGGAACCAGAGTCAAAAGGAAACCCGACCTCATCGCCGAACATCCAATCATTACAGTTTCATCATTATTTACAGGAGCTAAGAACACTGGTCAGAACGATGTTTAACTCATGATGGTTCCACAAAAGATTCATGAGGTTACTGTGGAGGCTGGACCATGAAGATGGATTTGGACTGGAATAAGATTGGATGGTTTGCTACATTAGGACTACGGTTACTACAGTTTTGCTTTCAAGTTTCCATCAGTGACCAAGTGAGAACTTCAACAATAATGGAACTGTAATGAACGGACACTCGGTATCACCCGGGTAAAGATGGGTTACCTTCTAAAGCTCTCTCAAGGTTTCCCCCTCGCATCATCTCAGGCAGTGTTGTGTTTGACGCGGGGGTAATTTTTTAACGCTCAAAATAATTCTTAATATATTTATTTTTGTAAAGCAGCTTTGAGACAATGTGCGGTGTCAAAAGTGCTATACAAGTAAAATATTTTATTTAATTTGCTGCCAGCCAATCAGGGGCCTCTCTGAGCTCATGTACACTATATGGACAAAAGTATTGGGACACCTGACATTTCCTTGCATATGTAATTCTTCTCCAAACTGTTAACACAAAGATGGAGGCACTCAATTGCATAAATTGTAGACAATTTTGCGTACACTTGAACGTGGAAACCTAAACCTGTTCCAGCGTGGCAATGTGCACAAAGTGAGCTTCATGAAGATCTACTCTACATGGGTTGGAGAGGAAGTTCTTGAGTGGCCTTATATAGAGCTCTGATCTCAACCCTACTGAACACCTTTCAGGATGAAATTATTATTAACATTCATTCAATTCAATGTAATTCATATAGAAGTGAATTAATAATAATAATAATAATAATAATAATAATAATAATAAGTGTGGGGGAGAAGTTTTATGGAGGTCACATGGTTCTGAAGATGTTTTGTTTCCATGTCAATAAAAATGTTCAGACAGTCAGAGTGTGAACAAGAGAATAAGAGTACAAGTGTGTGTGTGTGTGTGTGTGTGTGTGTGTGTGTGTGTGTGTGTATATAGACAGTGAGTGAAATCTATTTCTGCATTATTAATGCCGCTGGGTTTTAGACAGGACAAACATTGTGGCTCTTACCGATGGCCGTCTCCGGCATGGCGAACAACGTCTTCTCCGTGGCCACACGAAAGTGCCCGTGGACTGAAAGCCCAACACCCTGGGGGAGAAAGAGAGAGAGAGAGAGAGAGAATCAATAAAAGAGGCTGGAAAGAGCTGGCACAGAACGAGCAGATGGAGAGATACGGAGAAGACAACCGGAGACGCAGCGCAGGACTGAAAGCAAAAATCGAAAAACAAATTAGCATCAGAATCGATGAAAAAGCCTGTGTGAAATGTTCGACTGTGATAATAAACACCACTAGAGAATTCTGGAGGACCGGATCGGCATTAGGAAAGAGAACCGGTGTTAAAAATTAATAAATAAATCACAAATAACAACAACAATTAATATAAGGAAACAAAAGACAGAAAGAAAGTATATGATAAAATAATATAAAAAAAGAAGATATTAATTACTGTGTGATTATAAAAATTCTGTGCTCGTTTACATACAACATATAAAAATAAATACTAAAAACCAAGAACAAAAAAAAACAATAACAAAGGCCATTGTTCAATGCTCAGTTTTACATACAGTAAAAACAAACAAAACAATAAAAACAAATGTAAAAAAAAACAAACAAAAAAAAACAACAATAATGCATTTATTATAATCAATAAATCAATCCAGTAAGAGAGACAGGAATATTTGCACCAGAACCAACAGGTTCTGGGGCAGAATTAAGACAGAATCTGCTCAATTTAGTTTTACATATCCTTCTGAGCAGTAACCCAGAGATTTAACTGTTGGGCCGCCACTGCCTCACATGATCACTGTGGGATCTACTGAATTCTTTCTACAGGATTGCTGCAAGATCTTCTAATTTGTACAGGACCACTGTATCATTTAAACTTCATCACTGTGGAAACTACTGAATCATTTGAACCGGATCACTGTGGAAACTACTGAATCATTTGAACTGGATCACCGTGGAAACTACTGAATCATTTCAACTTGATCACTGTGGAAACTACTGAATCATTTCAACCAGATCACTGTGGAAACTACTGAATCATTTCAACTTGATCACTGTGGAAACTACTGAATCATTTCAACCAGATCACTGTGGAAACTACTGAATCATTTGAACTGGATCACCGTGGAAACTACTGAATCATTTCAACCAGATCACTGTGGAAACTACTAAATCATTTCAACCAGATCACTGTGGAAACTACTGAATCATTTCAACTTCATCACTGTGGAAACTACTGAATCATTTGAACTGGATCACTGTGGAAACTACTGAATCATTTGAACTGGATCACTGTGGAAACTACTGAATCATTTCAACCAGATCACTGTGAAAACTACTGAATCATTTCAACCAGATCTGTGGGAACCACAGAATTATTTGTAAAGAAACCAATCAATCAGTCAGTCAGTCAGTCTGTGGCTTACAAATTGCAATACGCTAGATCCTATAAAATAATTCAGTAGATCATGAAGCAGTTATGTAGAGAATAAAAAATAAATAAAAATGCACAAAAAAATCCCAATTTAAATATAAAAATAAACAAACAAATAAATAATGTGCACAGGGATTAAAAAAGTTTTAACAAGCGTGAGAATTTTAACTACGTGTAAACAGATACATGGGAATGTGGCTGCACTGGTTAAAATGATGCCCACTTCCTGATGTAGCATGTGTACACCATGTTGGACAAACTGGTGAGGAGTTGTTCTGTTTGCGTGCGAGAGCCGATTTCAGGACCGTGGAGTCTCGTCCGTGACTCTAAATGACAGGCTGTAGGTTTGGCTAGAAGACGAATGAAGTTGTTTGTGTAAGGTTACAGCAGACTCCTGACTGGTCTGTTTTATGTGTGACAGAAAGGTCAGGGTGTCTCGTTAGCAGCCTGTAAGCTACAGCAATAAATAAAGCAGCCCAGAATAGAAACATGCAGCAGAGACATGTAGAAATAATTCCATAGATCCCACAGTGACTTTATACAATTAATTCAGTAAATCTTGTAGCATTTCTGTGGAATTTGTGAGCAACGTCTACAACAATCATTTAAAAATATCAGTAGATCACACGGTAATCTTATAAAAACAAGTCAGTAGATTCCACTGTGGAATATAATACTCCTGAGGAAATAATTCATTAGATCTTGCAGCAGTCCTGTAGAAAAGAATTCACTGTTTGCCACAGTGATCATGTAGAAATAATTCAATAGATCCCATTGTGATCCTGTAAAATGTGAGTAGATCTTGTAGCAAGCCTGTGAAAATAATTGAATAGATCCCACTTTGATCCTGAAGAACTAATCAGTCAATCGGAAATCAGAAAGATTTAGATAGGTTGAGCTAAGTAGATCCTGTAGAAAGAATTCAGCCAATCTTGTAGCGATCTTTCAGAAGAAAAAATCTCCTGTGGAAATCTTGCCCGAAGTAATCTGGCAGATGTAATGCTTTGAAAATTTCCGAGGTAAAGTCATACTATTTTTTTCTCGAATTGTGTTACATTTAAAATCAAGAGACCAAATCATAAAACTCATTCACCCTCTTCTTTCTAATAAGAAACCGGATTCCATGCTCATTTATTTTTTTTGATCCCTGATATTCTGATTGGCACAAAATGGCAAAACATGAAGCTCTGATGTATCAATTACTTACAATCAATCACTGGTTGGTAAATTCATCTGTCTACGTTTCCACACCATGACCTTAAAAAAAAAAAAAAAAAATAAAAATAAAAGTCTCCTTGCACAGCAATACAGCGTTCCCACCACTCCTGGAACGTGTCCTGAAAGTCTTCTTCACCTCCTGCAATGCAGTGGTGTCAAATCGGTGATGTCTGAGCCAGGCCTTCATCTTCTGGAAGAGGGCGAAGTCCGCAGGAGTCAAATCTGGAGAGTAGGATGGGTGCGGAAGTGAGATCGTGTGGATCGTTCTCCGACGATCATCATGCACGAGTTGCCAAATGGTGTTGACATTTTCGCTGGTTGAGGTTGTTGAAGGTCTTCCTGATCTCTCGTCGTCTTCTGGTGATGTTTTGAAGCGCCCGTGCCGATCAAAACACCTCGAACGACTCGCTGCATCATCGCTGTACGTCAAAGTATGTCATGTCAAACGTCTCCGCGGCAGATTTGCCAGTTTCACGCAGAATTTCAAATTTTCCTCTTTGTTCTAACTTGTTGTCCGTGATTAAATCGCAGACGTGGTAGAACACGTGGCTCAGAACAGCAGCAGTTCAACATTTTTGACACCGCCTGGTACGACTGCTATGAACTTTTCATCAGTGAACAATAAGAAAACTATAATGAACGGACATTCAGTGCCACCAGGTTGAAGTCCTCTTCTGAATCTGGTTCCTTACATTGTTTCTTTCTCATACCATCTCAGGTAGTTTTGATCCACTCACCACTGATTTATGAATTAATATTAAATTCAGACAATGTTTACTGATATAATCGCTACACAAATAAAACTTCTCAATCCAAGCTAAATTATGTGGCTAATTTACTCTAAATCACCCTCTTATTATAACATTATAAAGAACAAGTCTAATATCCAACATCCTGCATTTTTATTTTAATACATTAAAAAAAACATATAAACAAACTAATAGGAACACAACATCGCCTAAAAAATGTCTAAAATTGCAATGATCATGACCAGCGAAATGAACTCAAGTGACCCAAGGAACTCTTTAAAAAATCATCTGGATCGTTCCATGTATTAATAACGACCCCCTTAGTGGGGTGAAAGGTGGATTTTGTTGAGCCTGAGCAGCACAAAGTGACTTTATAAACCCAAACCCGGGAACACGTTTGTATTCACGTTTTGTATTCTCTGCCGGGATGCTATTCACGGAACGTCGGAAACTCTTACAGATTCTCTGAGATATTTTGGCGGCGGGATACAAAGGAAAAAAAGACGGAGAGGTCCGTCTTCATCCCCGATGGAAAATACCACAGAGCGGATTCTTATCGACGATTGATGTGGAAAGTAAAAATGCCTTTTTATTTGATTTTTTTTAAGGAAAGCCTGGAAGATGTCTGCAGATTGTAGTCATGAGGACCCAGACAAAAAAGGTCAAGGTCAGGTGTTCATGAGAAGGATTCCGATCAGCATCCTCCAACAGAAAAAGGAACGTAAGCACCACCACACGAATTAGACAAGCTGACAGCTATAGCAGCTAGTGTTAATGACCAGGCACTTAACCTTCTAGCCTGGAATGGTTTTCAGCCAGCTCCATATTTTACAGCAACATTACTATTTATAAAAGAAACCCACGGAGTTAATACACTATAAAAAATAACGTTTGACCATAACATTCGTATGTGATGTTCCGCTAGATTTAGTGAATTTTCGTTCAGCTTCAAGGGTGTTAGCAAAGTCAGGTACTGATTATGTTGAGGAGGCCTGGGGTGCAGTCAGCGTTCACATTCATCCCAAAACTGTTGGAGTGCAGGAGATCTTCCACATCTTCCAAACTATGAAAAGCAAATCTTCATGGAGCTGCACAGGAACTGGAACAAGTTTGGGTCTTGTAGTTCAAAGTGAAGGGATGCATCCAAAAACTTCTGAAACAACTATGTTCCTCCGACCTTGTGGGAACAGTATGGAGAACACCAACATGTGGCTGGAGAAGTCCCAATATATTTGCTTATACAGTATACAAAAATAGCATTTATTTGTCACATAAACAAAACAGTGACATTCTTTTCTTTGCACATCCCAGCTTGCTCGGAAGCTGGGGTCAGCAATGATACAGCTCCCTAGGGGATAGAGATTTGGGGGCCTCGCTCAAGGGCCCAAGAGTGGCAGCTTGGCGATACCTGGGCTTGAACCCCCGACCTTCCAATCAGTAACCCAGCACCTTAACCACTGAGCTACCACGCCACCGACGGTGCCAGGAATTGGGTTCTTTCATTTGTGCTGATTATTTTAGCTGTCAAAGCATCCTGAGCGTCAGATGGATGAGTTGTCACATATTGGTTTATCGGTCAGAAATTTCGCATTAAAACGTGTTTCCAGTCTCAGGTCGTAACTCTCGGTACGTTTGTTTTCGAGTTATTTGTTTTCCTTAACCGCCGCTCCGGAGAAGCATGTTAGCAATGCAGGAAATATGCAGACGCGCTCACGCACGGGAGAAGTCCGGTCATGAACTCCTTTTTCACACACGAACGAGAAAGGATCAAAGTCATGCTCTAAGATTCCCCTCGTGCCTCAGTCCTGCTGCTGTTGGGATTGTCTGCTGCCAGACCCGACGCCCTCGCAGAGTGATTTAGTGATTTAGTCTTCCATTCCTGATGTTCTTCCGTGAGTGAATATTAGAACGAGCCCCTGGGGAAATTCAATCCATTCTGTTGTCCATCATTCTAATGCCAGGCAGGATACCGATCTGCTATACACGGTACAGAAATGCAAAGAAATAAGGTATGGGAAATCTATCAAATTATTTAAATGAAATATATAAGAAAGAAATTAAGTAAGAAATAAAATATGAGAATGACCTGGAACTTATAGCTACGTAAATTTATCAGAATTGCAACCTGCTGCATTCAAATCTATGCAGTTGAAACCTAGTAATTATCAGCAAGCTCTTAAAAAGGGTGGTGGTTCAGCAACAGAACTGAGCTACCACAGGATATACAAATACCACCAGAAGATATACACATATTAAATATATCATGTGAAAGTAAAGCCAGTGCTGAAATGGCGTTGGTTAAAGTAGTAAATTACGTATTGCAGAGTGGCAATTTCAACACCGTTGAGCACTGGTATAGGAACTATACTTCGAGGTCGACCGATTGATCGGCCGTCCGATTAATCAGACTGATTTTTTGGCATTTTTTAAATTAACCGTTATCGATAGGACCACCTGGGTAACTTTTAAAAAAAAAAGGTAATACTGACAGTAGGGACACTCCAAACCGTCGTCATGGAACTAGCTGTGAGGGAAGCCGACGACGGGGAAAAAAAAAGTCGGGGCAAAAAAAGTTGCACTAAAACACACCGGACAGACTACAGTACATTCGACAGGCAACTAGCATGTATGGTGTGGACTTGAGTGAGAGAACATAACTCTCTAATAGCAGCAGGTGGCACCAGGACCAGTCATTTTATTACTGGACATGCTCAAGAGCAGTCCCTATAAGTTTATACCTAATGATGGCGATGGCGAGCAGAAAAACTCCCTTAGTTTGGAATAAGGACGAAAACTTGAGAGGAACCAGAGTCAAAAGCAGAGGCACCGATAGTCGATTGCCGTAACTACCGGTGAAAAACCCATACCGATTTTTTTCTAGCTTCCGGTCTGCCGTCGATACGATAGCGGCCTCTAGAGGCGAATCACTGATGCCTTTTGTTTTTACACGCGACCCTGCGTGCTGCATGGAGAGCGTCAAGTTTTATTGATCGGTTATAATTTACTAATTACATAATTATATTTATTAATTAATACATTAATATTTATTTCCTCTAGCACATTTTTATTATTCAGTTTTTTTTTTTTATATATGTAGTATGATCCAACCCAGCTATAGGTATCGTTCGACCTCTAGACAAAAGGGAACCCGTCTTCATCTGATTTCAGGCTTGGATTATAGGAATCTTTTAAGGATTTTTTAAATTTGTCTAATAATAAAAAAAATCGCAGGATTAAACCTGGTATCATGGCTAAACCTGTGTTCTGACCCCAGTTTCCTAACGTTGCTGGATTATGAGAAGAACTGATTTCTCTGATTAACGTGTGACGAGTAAAAAGCAACCTTTCATCCTCAAGACACCATAATGCAAGACACATAAGCTGGGTCTTGCTCAATTGTTTTTAGAAGGTGAAAATCTTCCAATGAAGGATTTCTCTCGTGTCTGTTTAATGTTTTTTTGGAGCAATATTTGTAGCTTTGTTGTAGGTCCTATAGTTACACATGTTAATCATCACTTACGGAATTCAATTCCCCTTCAACTTCCATCATAAACAGGTTTGAAAGGAGCCGGTTTCCTCAGCTGAAATTCTTGCTGATGGTAATAATGTGCCGGTTTGGTATAGCAAGTATTCCTTTAATAAGACCAGACACGCAGTCGTCCTTTCAGCAAAACTCGTGTCTGTGTCCCATTTCTGCTTGTATGCCACTCTTATTAGCTTTTGTTTCCGCTGGGCATTTGAGCTTTGTCTTCTCTGAGTCATGCCTGACCTGTTTTTAGCTTTTTTTAGTGACCCTGTTTTTAACAGACCAAGGCTACATTTCTGTTTTGCTAGATCTTAGATAAACTATAGATCATGATCTCCTCCTAGATCACTTACAAAATTACATTGGCATTCAGGGACAGGCATTAAGATAGTTTAAATCCTACCTGTCTGATCATTACCATTTTGTAGGATTAAATGGAGACTGTGCAGGGTTAATGCAAGTAAATTATGGGGTGCCACAAGGTTTAGTTCTAGGGCCCCTGCTTTTCACACTATACATGCTTCCCTTAGGAAATATCATTAGAAGGCATAGGATTAGCTTTTACTGTTATGCTGATGATACCCAGCTATATTTATCATCAAAACCAGGCGATATAGCTCAATTAGCTCGCAACTGAGTGTGTCAAAAAATTAAAAGAGTGGATGACTCATAACTTTCTACTATTAAATTCTGATAAAACAGAGATTTTGCTCATCGGCCCAAAAACCAGTATACAGAAGCTTCAGCATCTCAACCTGCATTTAGACGGATGTTCTGTAACCACTAGTTTAACGGTAAAAGACCTGGGTGTTATTTTAGACAGCAACTTATCTTTAAAAATCACATCAATCAAGTTACAAAAACAGCCTTCTTTCACCTTGGAAATATTTCTAAGCTAAGAAACATGTTATCTATATCTGATGCAGAGAAGCTCGTCCATGCGTTCATGACCTCCAGAATAGACTACTGTAATGCATTACTAGGTGGATGTCCTGCATCATTAATAAACAAGCTTCAGTTAGTTCAGAATGCAGCAGCCAGTTCTTACAAGGTCAAGAAAATATGACCACATAACCCCAATCTTATCATCCCTACACTGGCTTCCTGTTAAGTTTCAAATAGACTTTAAACTACTGCTACTCACTTATAAAGCACTAAATGGTTTGGCTCCCACGTATCTCTCCAGTCTTTTAACACGCTACAATCCGTCACGCTCCCTGAGATCTCAAAACTCTGGGCTTCTAGTAGTTCCCAGAATAGCAAAGTCCACTAAAGGCAGTAGATCATTTTCACATTTAGCTCCTAAACTTTGGAAAAGTCTTCCTGACAGTGTTTGGGGTTCAGACACACTCTCCCAGTTTAAGTGTAGATTAAAAACATATCTTTTTAGCAAAGCCTACACATAACATACGTCTCACATCATACCCTTGTTCTCCAGAAACATCTGATCACATGCACATTATCAACTTGTGCTGTTAATATCATGAACAGCAGCTACGCTAATTCCTCTCCACTGCTTCTCTTTCTCTCCCCATCCCAAAGGCATCCCAAGGTTGCTCCAGCCCCAGTCACGTTACACCTAATGAAGATGTGATGATGATCTCAAATGAATGTAAAAGACTGTAGAAAGAACAATTGACTTGGAGAAGAGACATTAGCATCATCTACTTTTCCCAATTTGTCGTCAGTGCCTGCGCCGGCATTAGCAAGGGGACGTATTTGGATGCACACCTCTAATAAACCAATCTGAACTTACAGCCACTATATCTAGTGCTTTTATCCGTTCTTATGATCTACGCTTACACTTTTTGACACGTTAATTGAGCATGTATCCTCTTGTGAACCGAGCAAAAAAATAGTGTGATGGCGTGAGGCCGTTTTCGATTCACATTCCCCACAAACCTCAGGGTGGAGGAAGGCTTTAAAAAAATAAATAAGAGGGGGATTTAAAAAAAAAAAAAAAAGAAGTAAAAAACAGGCAGCAACATGTTCTACTGATGTCATCAAGCATTCTGACCAATCCTCACCCACTAGATTTCTAATTCATAACATGCTGAGGGGGGTCTTGGTGAAAAATAGAACTTTGCTGCCACCTACTGGAGTGTCTAGATAGCACAGTAAATCACAATAAAAGCAAAACCCTTAAACCTGTTAAACTCCAAGCACTGCTTTAGAGACTCACAGCTGAGAACAACCTGCAGAAATGAAAATGTTCACAGTTCCTGACTATAGTGGGCTACATATACAATTGAGATATCTTTGGAAAGAAAGCACTTTGGGCTTTACTGCCCAAAAATTGATATTGCTCAAAAAGATGCCTTGAATATAAATTTCCTGCATTGAATTTTTTTTTTAATTCATATAAATACATGAAAACATATTTTTATATATATGTCTCATGAGTTTATATTTCACATTTCTTTTAAGATTTTCATGAAAAATTTGATGCAGACAAACATTTATCTGAGACTGTGTCTGATCGTTTTCTCCCTCCCCTGTTTGAGAGCCACCTGCTAAACTCAGGTGATCATTCATACTCTATTCATACACAGTCTCTAGTCTTTAATGGTCAGCCATTAATGTGAATATTGTTATACATGTTTGGGGCTATTGATATTGATTCGCTATTCATATTGATGGCCAGGTAGCCAGACAAGCTAATGCTTTACAGTCATGACCATTCATACAGTCTGCATTTATATTGATGTGCAGCCATTCAAACGGACAGGAGTGTGCCCAACGCCTTTTAGTGCTCGATTTGAGACTAATGATTAAAAATGATCATTCAGAGTTTATTTATTTATTTTTTTTATATCTGACTAAAGAAAGGATGGCGTAAAATAAATGTGTTTCGTTAAAGGTTTTATTTTCACCTCTTTTATATTTATTAATTTTATTGTTTTTATTATTTTATATATATATATATATATATATATATATATATATATATATATATATATATATATACACATACACACACACACACACAGTGAGAAAAATAAGTATTTGAACACCCTGCTATTTTGCAAGTTCTCCCACTTAGAAATCATGGAGGGTCTGAAATTATCATCGTAGGTGCATGTCTACTGTGAGAGACATAATCTAAAAAAAAAAAAATCCAGAAATCACAATGTATGATTTTTAAACTATTTATTTGTATGATACAGCTGCAAATAAGTATTTGAACACCTGTCTATCAGCTACAATTCTGACCCTCAAAGACCTGTTAGTCTGCCTTTAAAATGTCCACCTCCACTACATTTATTATCCTAAATTAGATGCACCTGTTTGAGGTTGTTAGCTGCATAAAGACACCTGTCCACCCCATACAATCAGTAAGAATCCAACTATTAACATGGCCAAGACCAAAGAGCTGTCCAAAGACACTAGAGACAAAATTGTACACCTCCACAAGGCTGGAAAGGGTTACGGGGAAATTGCCAAGCAGCTTGGTGAAAAAAGGTCCACTGTTGGAGCAATCATTAGAAAATGGAAGAAGCTAAACATGACTGTCAATCTCCCTCGGACTGGGGCTCCATGCAAGATCTCACCTCGTGGGGTCTCAATGATCCTAAGGAAGGTGAGAAATCAGCCCAGAACTACACGGGAGGAGCTGGTCAATGACCTGAAAAGAGCTGGGACCACCGTTTCCAAGGTTACTGTTGGTAATACACTAAGGCGTCATGGTTTGAAATCATGCATGGCACGGAAGGTTCCCCTGCTTAAACCAGCACATGTCCAGGCACGTCTTAAGTTTGCCAATGACCATTTGGATGATCCAGAGGAGTCATGGGAGAAAGTCATGTGGTCAGATGAGACCAAAATAGAACTTCCCTACTGTGAAGCATGGGGGTGGTAGCATCATGCTTTGGGGTGTTTTTCTGCACATGGGACAGGCGACTGCACTGTATTAAGGAGAGGATGACTGGGGCCATGTATTGCGAGATTTTGGGAACAACCTCCTTCCCTCAGTTAGAGCATTAAAGATGGGTCGAGGCTGGGTCTTCCAACATGACAATGACCAAGCACACAGCCAGGATAACCAAGGAGTGGCTCTGTAAGAAGCATATCAAGGTTCTGGCGTGGCCTAGCCAGTCTCAGACCTAAACCCAATAGAGAATCTTTGGAGGAGCTCAAACTCCGTGTTTCTCAGCGACAGGCCAGAAACCTGACTGATCTAGAGAAGATCTGTGTGGAGGAGTGGGCCAAAATCCCTCCTGCAGTGTGTGCAAACCTGGTGAAAAACTACAGGAAACGTTTGACCTCTGTAATTGCAAACAAAGGCTACTGTACCAAATATTAACATTGACTTTCTCAGGTGTTCAAATACTTATTTGCAGCTGTATCATACAAATAAATAGTTAAAAAATCATACATTGTGATTTCTGGATTTTTTTTGTTAGATTATGTCTCTCACAGTGGACATGCACCTACAATGACAATTTCAGACCCCTCCATGATTTCTAAGTGGGAGAACTTGCAAAATAGCAGGGTGTTCAAATACTTATTTTCCTCTTTGTGTGTGTGTGTGTAAATATATATATATATATATATATATATATATATATATATATATATATATATATATATATTTATTTTATTTTATTTACATACATACATACATACATACATACACACACACACACACACACACACACACACACACACACACACACTTTACCTTTAGATAGAATGTTGCGAATAAAATAAAAATCTGACAATTGTTAAAAAAAAATATTTATAAAGTCTAAATATTTCTATTAATACAAAATCAAAAGCTAGATCATTGAAAACTTAAAAAAAAAAATTTATTTCATACAAAATTTGCAATGGTAAATCAAAATCGATGAAAACTAATTAAACACATTCAGTATTTCAGTAGCTCATTATCGTATCTCCTGGTCCTACTGCGGCACCATCACACAGATAAAGATACACAGATACACACACACCAAACTGAAAGGAAGCTCCATGTACTGTCCTCCATGATCATACATAATTCCTCCATGATACAAACCAGTGAGATAAATTAAGGAGTACTTACACCTCCCATGGTTATTCCATCGATGAGGGCCACGTAGGGCTTCCTGTAAGTCCCTGAAAACAGAGGAATAGGGTTCACTGAGGAGAATTATAATAATTCTGTTTCCAGTTATCAGAAATGCGTGACCAGGAGAAACGTTACCGATGGCATTGTTTAAAATGTACTCCTCCCTGAAGAAGTCCTGCGCTAAAGAACCTCCCGATTTACCCGCTTCTGTAACAGCTACAAAGGAACAAAACAGGAAGTTGAAATCACGCCATGGTAGAAAAAGTGGCTGATGAAGCTCAGATCTCATAATATTTATTTCCTAAATATTTAACATGGTAACAGTCTGGGTTTTTCTACCTCGGATGTCTCCTCCGGCGCAGAAAGCTTTACCTCCGGCACCTTTAATGATCACGAGGTCCGTCTCCGAATCGCTTTCCCATTTCTGCCCAAAACACACAATTTATAAACATAGCTGCAAGCAGAGATTCAGGGGGCCAAGCACCGAGGTTGCAGCAATGACCGTGTATTTTTAAAATGAGTTTGTTTTGTTTTATTTGAGTTCACGTGATGTACACTTTCTAATCATTTGATGTAAAAAGGTAAATCAGTTGCCATAGCAACAGTCTAGTACAGGGGTGTCAAACTCAAAGCACACTTTAGGTCACGGGGCTGAACAGGTTAAACATTTATTGAACACACTAAAACAATGTTTTTAGTTAAATCACTTAAAATATTTTGCTCTCCATAAAAATATCTCCTGTTAAACACCAGACGTCTCACAGCTTCATCATGCAGCTCTTCAGAAACTCTCCCTCAGTAAATAACCGGCTGATGTGACTCTGATTTCTCCTCTGTTTTCACACCAGCTTCACTTTGTGATTTTGCTCTGGTGAAAAACGTCTACTGAAATGTCAGATTCTTCTTTAACTCTTCTACTTTCTGTATCTTCTGCTCTGCATTCAGGTTTTTCATCTTCTCCTGATGTTTTGTTTTGTAGTTCCGTCTTAGTTTTAATTCCTTAATTACAGCCACATTCGCTCCACTAATAAGACACACGTGTTTACCGGCAGTATCAGTAAACATCTACTCAGAATCCCATCGGTTTTAAAAGGCTCTGTTTTCAGAATCAACTTTTCTCTTCGCCACTGTGAGGCGCTGTTTCACAATAACTGTACAATAGGGTTAAATACATCAACAGAAGCTCCACTTGATTGACGCAGGAATGTTCCCAGGTAATCTAGAGTTCAGTAAGGTAGCTGAAGCGCTGCATTATGGGATCTGTAGTTTGTGTTATCAGCGCTTCATATCGCCGGGACATTAATAACAATAATAGTAGATTTATATAAAATCATCTTGCAGGCTGGATATAATTGTATGTCGGGCGGATTTGGCCCACAAACCTTGAGTTTGACACCCCTGATCTAGTGCATTAAACGTGAGGCAGTACCTCACGTCTAGTGAGTGGCCCAGTCCTTCGTATGTTTTTCTGTACTGTATGTGGCCCTCAGAAAAAAAAAAAAAAGGTTGGACACCCCTGCTCTAGGGGGCGTAGTCTCCTGACCATAAGATTGGTATGTGCTCCTTTTAACCCTCAACTACTCAGTTGTATAAATGATTCCAAGTTGCTGCTAAATGCTGTAAATGTGCATATAAAAGTCCCTTATTTTTTTTTTTTTTAGGAAGAACAGAGTTCAAGTCAAATTTAAGACTTTA
The DNA here is from genome assembly GCF_014805685.1 of Silurus meridionalis. Classification (NCBI taxonomy): domain Eukaryota; kingdom Metazoa; phylum Chordata; class Actinopteri; order Siluriformes; family Siluridae; genus Silurus; species Silurus meridionalis. The sequence goes on from NC_060886.1 coordinate 3,049,856, forward strand.
AGACCGAAATCACAACTAAAATACATACACAAATACTTTGTTAGTGACTGGCCTTAATTCATTTTTTTAGTTCACTTCACTAAACTTGCACTTCCCCTGAAGCTGAAAACTAAAATCCGTTACAATCCAAAGGAGATTCACTGATTGGCTGTTGCATGTTGATCACATTTGTGGTCGCAATACAGTGAATTACAGTGCATCCGGAAAATATTCAGAGCTTCATGTGAAAGAAGTTTGTTTGAAATCTTGTGCATCCTGTTTCCAGTGAATATCCTTGAGATGTTACTACACCTTGATTGAAGTCCACCTGTGGTAAATTCAGTTGATTGGATATGATATGGAAAGATACACACATATCTATATGAGGTCTTACAGTTAGTGCATGTCAGAGCACAAACCAAACCATCAAGTCCAAGAAATGTCTGTAGACCCCCGAGACAGAATTGTATCAAGGCACAGATCTGGGGAAGGGAACAGAAAACATTCTGCAGCATTGAAGGTCTTAATGAGCAGTCACCTAAATCATCCAGAAATAGGAGGAGTTTGGAACCACCAGGACTCTTCCTAGAGTGGAGCCGCCCGGTCAAACTGAGCGATCGGGAAAAGGTGACCAAGAACCTGATGATCACTCTGAAAGAGCTCTAGTGTTTCTCTGAGGAGAGAAGAACCTTCCGGAAGAGCAACCATCTCTGAACCATTCAGGCCTGTATGACTATGAGAAACAAAGACTGAACTCTTTGGACTGAATGCCAGAGGTCATGTCTGGAGGAAACCAGCCACCGCTCATCACCTGGCCAATATCATCCCTACAGTGAAGCATGGTGGTGGCAGCATCATGCTGTGGGGATGTTTTTTAGCAGCAGGGACTTGGAGACTGGTCAGGATCGAGAGAAAGATGAATGCAGCAATTTAAAGAAATGTCCTTGATGAAAGTCTGGACCTCAGACTGAGGCGGTTCATCTCCCACTAGGACAACGTCCCTGAACACACAGCCAAGATAACAAAGGAGTGGCTACAGGATGACTTTGTAAATGTCCTTGAGTGGTCCAGCCAGAGTCCAGACTTGAACCCGATCTCTGGAGACGCTCCCCATCCAACCTGATGCACTGTAGATTTGGACCAGCGAAAGAAAGAACTACAAACACCACAGAAACGAAAACAAAAACACTCTAAAGTGCTGCAGGAGCATTTCAATGAGCAGTCGAGGTAGCACCAAATAGACATTGGAAAATTAGGAGCTAAAATTGTAATTACATTTCAGACTACTTCAGACTTTTAGGAAACCCTGTAAAAGGTTCCTTACAGGTGACAAAAATCCCTGATTATACACTACATGGACAAAGGTTTGTGGACACCTGATAAAAAGAGAGGTATATCCTTCTTTTTAAACATCCCATTACAAATATAGTCTCTATATGCTGTTATAATAACCTCCACTCTTCTGGGAAGATGTTCCATTAGATTTTATGGAGGTTTGTGCTCATTCAGAGATGAGTATTTTAGTAAAACCAAGAACTGATGGAGGTAAGGAGGCCTGGGGTGCAGTCCAGCGTTCACATTCATCCCACAGTGGGAGCTCTATAGCAGGTGATCTTCCACTCGATGGAAAGCTTCACGGAGCTGGCTTTGTGCCAGCTCCATTTTGTGGGGAAGGGGGGGGAATCTCCACAAGCACACTCCAGAATCTGGTGGAACATCTTCCCAGAAGAGTGGAAATCATTACAACATCAAATGGGGACTCAATGTGGGAAAGGATGTTCAAAAGGTAGAATACATCTACCAGTCTTTTGGTCAGGTGTCCACAAACTTATGCCCTTATAGTGTATAATCAGGTGTTTCTGATTCCTTCTAAAGAGAAGGAACCTGAAGAACCATTAAGTCTTGAACTCCTTTCATTTAAACACATTATATTCACATTTACAGCGTGTAGCAGCAGCTAACAATGACCTCATTCATAAAACTGACTAGTTGAGGGTCTTGTTTAGGGGCCCAGCAGGGGGCATCTTGATGAGCCTGGGATTTGAACTCATGATCTTCTGACCAGAAGTCCAACACCTTAACAACTGAGCTAGGCGATCAATTTAGAAGTGCCCATGATCCTCTCAGAACCGCTGAAGGTACCTTCAGCTGGGGGTAGAGCAGCCGGATCATGGAGAGGTTGAGAGCGTTGAGGGCTTTGGGTCTGTTCAGGGTGATCACTCCAGCGTTCCCCACTTTCTCCATCAGAACCTCTGAGCTCGACATACTGCTCATCTAATATTACACACACACACACACACACACACACACACACACACACACACACACACACACACACACACACACGAGAAAAAAAAGTAATTTTTATTACCAACGCCTCCAAGACTATTGGTGCCCTTCATAAAAATCTGTAAAATTATATTTCAAGTTTATTAGTCATTGATATTCATATCATCCGATACATTATATGGCCATAAGTTTGTGGACACCTGACCATAAGATTGCTATGTGCTTCTTTTTAAAGATCCCATCCCACTTTTAGTCTCAACTCTTCAAGGAGTTTACTCCATGTCATGCTGGAACAGGTTTGGGTCTCCTACTTCAAATAAAGGAAAAATTTCATGCTCCGGCATCCCGAGAAAAAAAAAAAAATACATACAAAAAGAAAAGAAAAACGCATTCTATACAACTGTGTAAATGGAGAAGTCAGGTGTCCCAGTACTTTTGGTCAAATATTGCAGTTAGTCTGATGGTTATGAATCTAATTACCGTATTTTCCGGACTATAAGCCGCTACTTTTTTCCCACGTTTTGAACTCCGCGGCTTAAACAACGAAGCGGCTAATTTATGGATTTTTCCGTTGTTTTTCCCAGTTTCACAAACTTCAATCCAAAACACTGAGCCCCATAACATTAAACCAATGAAATTGCGGAACGGGTTTAAGGTGAACCAATGAAATTCTTTATATTAAATCAGATGCGCTCCCACTGAATCGGGCCGCACCACATCATAAATATGGATGATGTTCCTCTGACGTTTGACCTGCCGCTCACTCGGACTGTCTAAAGGAAATGCGAATCATTCATCACGCTGAAAACAACCGGGCATGAAAAAACACATTTCACCTGTGTTCTGAGCTTCACGGCATCGGGAGAAAAGCTTCACCGATGGTGATTTTTAAACGCACGACGATGCCAAAAGATAAACTCCCGAGAGAAATAGTTGTGAAAGGAAGGAGGAAGACAGTAAACAATGACTTTCTTGGTAGGCTACTGTTTAGATACAAGCCGTGTAACAGACACACTATCTTTCATTAAGAAACTTCAAATTCAGTGGGTGCGGCTTATAGTCCAGAAATTACGGTATATAGTTTAAGGATTAAATCATTCACTACCCAATTTCATGAAGGGTGTCAATACTTTTAATTTCCCTCTAAAACCCTCTGATATATAAGATTTTTTGGGTGCTTTTGTTGTGCTGTTGTTTCTCACCATATGCGCTCGTATCCTCTGCAGTCGGTAAACTGATCTCAGGCTAAAATCAAACCAGAAAAAAAAAGGGGTTCATAAATAATGTAATAAATGAAATAAAGAAGCACTTTGTTCATTTTTTTAGGAATGAGAAACATGAAGTACAATAAAGTGGATCAGACTGATACAATTAAAGATAAATACTTTATAATGGATTATTTTAATATATATAATTATTATTATTTTTATTATTAATATTACTATTATTTATTTATTTTTTGCATGTTTTTCAGTATATTAATACTGAATACATCCAATCTATGAAAGAACATGTTAGGGATTCTGTAGTAAATATAACAGTGTTAAATAACCAGAATGTGTTTATAATTTTCGTCTAAAGTAGCTCCATGTAGATTTGATGCCAGTTTGGAGAACTCATAACGTTCTCTCATCAGATTTACGAGATGGATAAAAAAAAAACCCTGAAATGGTTTTCAGCCTTGTCAAGAGTTCATTTGTGACATTTCTTGTTTTCTTAATGTGCTTCAGACCATCAGTTGTCTTGTGCGGAGGACAGAGTGAGTACAGATTAAATACAAATCCATATTATGGCAAGAAACAGTTGAGTCATCATTAGTTTAAGAAATGAAGGTCAGACAATCAGTAAAATCTTTAAATGTAGTTTCAAAAGACATCAAACGCAATAATAAAACAGGCTCATAAGAAGCAAAGAAAAAACAAGAGCTACCTCTGCTGCAGAAGATAAGGTTATTAGAATGACCAGTCTCAGAACTATTGGCTTACATAAATGCTTCAAATGATAGATATATTTTGGCATCCACGGTTTAACTGAGGAGACAGTGTCCTTCAGAAGAACAACAAGCAGAAGAGATTTGCTAAGGCCAAAAAACACAAGGAACGGACATTAAAATCAGAGGAAATATCCAATTTCTGATTTACGGTTCGAACCCGTTTGTCCGTTAGTAGAGAAGGTGAACGGACGTGTGTGGTTCCCACTGTGAAACATGGAAGAAGAGGCGTGATGGTGTGTGGAGGTGCTTTGCTGGTGACACTTTCAATGCTTTAAATCAAAATAACAAGGACATCATTAGTGTTCCAACAAGACAGGTCCAAGAAGGAGGGTGATGGAGTGCTGCTTCAGGAGCCTCCACAATCACCTGATCTGAATCCAGCATGAGTTGGACCAAAGAGTGAAGGAAAAGCAGCAAACAAGCACTCAACACTTCTGAGAAATGGAGCTACTTGGAAAATATAGAAAATATTCTTGGCTTTTGTTGACTACATAATTCCATGTGTATTCTTTAATATGTCTTACACAATACTGAAAATGATAATAAATAATAAAGAAAATCTCCTGAAGGAGAAAGTGTGTGTGTGTGTGTGTGTGTGTGTGTGTGTGTGTGTGTGTGTTTCAGTATTGACATATAAACAGACATTAAAATATGTACACATTAAAGATGAAATAATAACTTCTCTCACCCCAACACCGGCTTCAGAACCGCTAGAAACATCTCTGTCTGTGATGAAGAACTCTCTCAGAGCTCTGCTTTACCGGCTCCACTGCAGCTAATAACCACTGACTTTACATGGAGAGAAAATTTTGCTAACAGGCAAATCTCAAATAACAACCTTACACCCTAGTGTAGTCTCCCTACAGAGGGCGGAAACACACCAGAACAAGCCAAGTGCACTATTTGGAAAACCAGAGCAGTATTTGAGACTCAACCAATAAACAGTAGGCGGTGGTACCGTAGAAGAAGAAAGAGCGGTACTACAGTGACACCTAGAGGACATAAGGGGTAGTGTCCGGGTTTTGGTGCGTGGATGAAAATAAAACTCTTAAAATGTAAACAAACACATACAAATACATAAATAAACAAAATGCAGTCATCAAAAGGACCTACATAAATTATTGTTTTTAACTGGTTTCACGTGTTTATTGCTGTATTATCATTTATTTATTTGTTTGTTTGTTTGGTTGGTTGGTTACTTATTTTCACTCCAAGTTTTTTTTGGATCTTAATTGTTTTTTTGATTAATTGTTCAAATTGATTAATTTGTTGGATGCTTAATTAGTTGATTCAAAAATCTTTGATTGCTTGATTAAGTGATTAATTAATATTCTGTTGATTGATTGAGCGTGAGAAGGCATTTTCTAAATGACTTCTCACGCTCAATCAATCAACAGAATATATAACAGAATATAATATATAACAGAATATAATATATATAAAAGAAAAGCTAGATTTTGACTTCACACCAAAAACTGAATTTATATTTATAAATAAATTCACTTTCAGTTTACAAACTCAAAGTGAAATATTTATAAATATAAATTCAGTTTTTGGTGTGGAGTCAAAATCTAGCTTTTCTTTTTACACTTTTTACATATTTGTTTGCTTTACACTGAGATCGGATATTGTAGAAAATTCTGATTCGTGATCGGATATTGTATAAAAATGTATGTATAAATGATCTAAAATAAATAAAAATTATAGTAGATGAAAATGTTAAATTGATAGAAATAAAATAGCCAGACAAAATGTAAAATAATAATAATGAAGTTTAATTGTGTATTTTTTATTGCTCTATATGTTTCTCTGTACGGGTTTATATAAATTAATAATTAATACCAATTACATAAAATATAATAATTGATTAATAGATTAATTAGTTAATTGATTCATTGATTTAAATCCAATTTGTAAAAAAAAAGAAAAGAAAAAGACCACGGCGTTGCTAAGCAACAAGAAGACGCGACTTCCTTTGTTCAGGAAGTGTTACTAAGCGGTTGCCAGGCAATGTCGGACGCGTTCCGGTGTACCCGGAAGTGCGTGGCGCTGAAAGCAATGGCGGAGCGCAGGGAGGATTCCGCTCTCTCGTCCTGGTTCTCTGCAGCTTTCCGCTGTTTCGTTGCCGTGCTGCTCTGCTCCGTCTGCCCCCATGGGTCCGGTGTCTCCGGGTCCGAGAGCGACCCGTTTTGGGCCGGAAGTTCCGGTTTGTCGGAGACGGCGGCGGCGGCGCGAGACGTGCGGTAGGTAGAAGAGGCGTTTTGCCCCGCAATGACGTCACGGGGGGGGCATTATTATTATTATTATTATTATTATTATTATTATTATTATTATTATATACTAAACATATTATATATACTTACTGTGGCCAAAAGTATTGGGACACCCGACTTTTCCACCCACATGTGGCTCTTCACCAAACTTGGAAACTTCACTTGAACTAGGAGACCCAAAACCTTTTCCAGCAGGACACAAAGTGCACAAAGCTCCATGAAGATCTGCTTTACATGGGTTGGAGAAGGTGTGAAAGATCTCCTGCTATAGAGCTTGGACGCTGACTGCTCCTGTAGTTGTGACTCCACTCATCTAGTGAGAGATCTACAAGATGGTGTGGAAGCGTTCCACGCTGCTCGGTTCGAGCGAACAGATCTTGTACTAAAGCACCGCTCTGTTACTCTGTTTAGTAAGAGACGAGGCATGTCGCACAGAATGGCATTGTGGGTAATGTAGTACGTCACTAATCACAGTGTTTTTTTTCCCATCCCGTGTTCTACTGAGCAGATACCTGCTGTACGACGTGAACCCTCCTGAGGGCTTTAACCTGCGGCGGGACGTGTACATCCGCATGGCCTCCCTGGTGAAGACGCTGAGGCAGCGGGGCGACTGGGTGCTGGTTCTGCCCCCGTGGGGTCGCCTGTACCACTGGCAGAGTCCCGACATGCACCAGGTGCAGATCCCGTGGGGCGAGTTCTTCAGCATCTCCAGCCTGCAGGCCAACATTCCTGTCATCGAGTACGAAGAGTTCATTGCAGGTAAAGACTGAGAGCATGGACAATCACGGTCACGGGTATCACTACTGCCTTGTTCATGCGTGTGTGTGTGTGTGTGTGGGGACTCCAGAGTCAGGCGGGCCCTTTATCAATCAGGTGCTGGTCCTGCAGAACTATGCAGAAGGCTGGAAAGAGGGAGCGTGGGAAGAGAAGGTGGATGAGCGACCCTGCATCGAACGCCTCCTGTATGATAAAGACAAGCAAGGATACTACAGGTATAGGAGTGTGTGTGTGTGTGTGTGTGTGAGTGTGAGAGAGAGAGAGAGAGAGAGAGAGAGAGAGAGATTATATCAGCACTATAGTATAATATAATGTTTACATTTATGGCATTTGGCAGAGACATTTATCTCACACACACACACACACACACACACACACACACACACACACACATCAGTGGATCTTAAATCCACTGCTAACATCTAATCGTATCATCCAATCTAACAGCTAATCCTAAATCCACTGCTAATGTCCGATCTTGCATCATAGTTTACATCCAGTCTAACATCCATTCCTAATATCCGATCTAGCATCAGACTTTACATCCAGTCTAACATTCAATCTAATATCCGATCTTAAAATCTAACATCCAGTCTTCTCCAAGGAAATATAAATGGAGGTCTTTAATAACTAATACAACTAAAGAAAAAACAACCAAATAAAAATGTTATAAAAACTAAAGAATTCATGAAGAGCAGTTTTTACAATAAAAACAAGAATAAGATAAAATAAAAACAGAAAGTGTGTGTGTGTGTGTGTGTGTGTGTGTGTGTGTTTGCCTGGTTTCTTTTAGAGGCTGGTTCTGGGGTTATGAGGAGACTCGAGCTCTCAATGTGACCTGTGTGTCTGCTCAGGGACACGCCTCCGTTCTAGCACCGTACCTGCTGGAGAACCTCACAGCTACGTGAGTCACGTTACAAATCCAGTCTCTGTTTCAGGCATAAACCCCTGAGTGTGACGTGATGCAGTGACGCAGTGACGCTTCCTGCTTACAGAAAGATATCAGGAGACTTTTCAACCTCGAGTCAGAAACTTCATCTGAAATCTGAGCTCGTTCTGTTGGTCAGAAGAGTGTTTCCAGTGCACACTATTAAATCTAACGTCAACGCAAATGATTAGTTGGAACAAGATATAACCAGTCAGGAAGATATATGGCCAAAAGTCTGTGGACACCTGATAGCTCATAAGATTGGTATGGGCTTCATTTTGAACATCCTTTTCCACATTGAGTCCCCATCTGCTGCTGTTATCCGCTGCCCTCTACTGGTAAGATGTAGAATATTTGCCAATCATTCGGCCACAAGGGTTCAGTCAGTGTTTAGATTAATCCCGAAGGTGTTCAGTAAAGCTCTATAGTAGATCTTAAACTCCAACCATATATATTAGAGATTCACCAATTCGCAAAAAATCGTGAACATATGCGCGTCAGTAAAAACCGATTTATTTCTATTTAATTATTCGATGTTTTTTACTTTTCTTATTTAGAAAGTGACCAATAATTTGTGACTAATATTTAATATGTAGATCGATTTCTCGTCGCTAAACCGTTTCTCGAGCGCGTTCTCTCAGCACCGCCGCCGCTACGTGAACACGACGCGTCGCAACACTACGGAGACCGAGACGCGTCCTGAGACTCACATAGAATACAGATTAACATGGCAGAGGTAGAGCTGTGACTTCCTGCACACACAACAGGAAAAGAACGTCTGGTTTTATTCCATCTTTTTTTTTTGCACTACAAATACAAAGGCGTGTTTGTGAAAAGGGCCATGCGTTAGAACTCAAAAGGCATTTAAGTGAATTGATGAATTGCAGATCGTCGTGTATTTTGTCCATTGTATCGTAATGCATTGAATAGCAGTGCGTTGAATTAAATAGAAATCGGCGCATCGTAATTGAGGTGAACGGTATCACATCGCTGCTTCACATGTATTGTACCATTGGCTATGATGAGACGTGAATCACATCGACCTCAGTTATGGATATGCACATCCTGAACGTGTGTATACCTTTGGGTTAGATTGCTGCTAAGCATCATTCATCCACTGATTAGCCGTAACGATAACTTCTAGGTAACAAGTTTAAAAATAGCTTCCGGTTGCTAGGATACACAGTTGTGTTTGCAGCCAGGTTGTGTGTAAACCTCCCAGATTTAGATCTCATTGATTCATGATTTGTGTGTGTGCGTGTGCGTGTGTGTGTGTGTGTGTGTGTGTGTGTGTTTAGCTCAGTGATGTTAGACAGAGCCGAAACGGTCCTTCATGATCATTACGCAGGAAAGGATTACTGGAACGTGAGTACAATTACAACCTTGACATCACTTCTTCTGGATGTGTGCTGTCTGAACCCTTGGTATACCACAGCGTTGCTGTGTGTGTGTGTGTGTGTGTGTGTGTGTGTGTGTGTGTGTGTGTGTGTGTGTCTTAGACCCGGCGCAGTATGGTGTTTGCCAAACACCTGCGTGTCCTTGGAGACCAATTTAGAGCACAATACCTCAACTCCACTGACAAGCTGGACCACACACCTTACAACGAGGACTGGACACGCATGAAGGTGAACCTCACACACACACACACACACACACACACACACACACATACACACACACCGTGTGATTTATCATAGTAATGTAACAACATTTCTGTATCTAATGCAGCTGGTTTAATACATAATCCGTGTGTGTGTGTGTGTGTGTGTGTGTGTGTGTGAGACAGGCCAAGTTGGGCAGCGCTAAAGGAGGCCCATACCTGGGCGCGCACCTGCGCAGGAAGGACTTTATCTGGGGTCATCGTGAGGACGTACCGAGCCTGAAAGGGGCCGTGAAGAAAATCCGAAGCCTCATGAAGAAACACAAGTTGGAGAAAGTGTTCATAGCTTCTGATGCTGATGAGGAAGGTAACGTCCAGCAGGGGGCGATGAAGCGTTTCTCAGATCAGAAATGAAATTCTCAAAACGACTTGTTCAACCTCCACATCACGTCGTCACTCGTGCACATTATAAAAGCGATTCTTGTTGCTTTGATCAACGCTTTTGTACGTCCATTTAACAGATTGTGTACGACTGTCTGCTGTTTCCTACATTATCAGTTGTTCAAAATATAGTGCAGTCAACGACCAATAATTCACGGCTCGGAAACCTCGTGGGTTCTGCAAGTTGCGGATTATCAGTGACAGATGAATTCACTATAAATTGTTTTGTAAATGTCCAGCACAGGCATATTGGATCTTTTTGGATAAATACTTATTCACAAGTCTGTGTGTGTGTGTGTTTGTGTGTTTGTGTGTTTGTGTGTGTGTGTGTGTGTGTGTGTGTGTGTGTGTGTGTTTCAGAGATGTTGAAGCTGAAGAAGCTGCTGCCTGAGATGGTGAGATACGAGCCGAGTCGAGACGAGCTGAAGCTGCTGAAAGACGGAGGAGTCGCCATTATAGACCAGTGGATCTGCGCACATGCCCGGTCTAACACTCCTCCTTCTGTCTTCTTCCTTCGTTTTTTTTTTCTTCTTCTTCTTCTTCTTTCTTCCAATCTGTTCATCTGGCTTGGCTGTCTTTTTATTTTTTATATTTATTATTTATTCTCTTAATTTTTTTGTTTTTCTGCACTTCATCCATCCATCCATCTTATCTCTCTCCTTTATACTCGTCTTTTAAACTCTGTCCTTTCTTCCTTTTTTTTTAACCATTTCTTTTTTTCTGTTTTTCCCCCCTCATTACTCCTGTCATGAATCGTTAAACGTGTGAAAGGCGTGAGCGTGTTTGAGAAACACTCGTGACCATTAGCACACGTTTCTGTGTTGCGTAAGTGAAAAGGTCACGTCTTTTTTGCGCGGAACTGAAAAAACCTGTCCCTCTGAACATCCACTACAGGCTTCAGAAGAAAAGAAAAATCCTATTTACCCCGTGGCTGCTTTGTGGCTCGGTGCGTGGGCCGAGTTTCACTTACACGCACACACACACACACACACACACACACACACACACACACACACACACACACACACACACACAATCTGTCATCCCTCAAGAATGATCTGGAACAAAATATCTAGTAAAGTATTATAACATAAAAGATCACCTTTAAAGGAGTGCAAAAGTTTGTGCCCCCTTAGGGAAAAGAAAGCAGACGGGATTATCATTCATTGTGGCCAAAAGTATTCGGACACCCCCCGTGGTTTTTCCCGTCAGGACGTCTTTGGATGTATGGAGCATGAAATCTTTCCCTTCACTCGAACTAAGAGACCCAAACCTGTTCAAGCATGATGATGCCCCTGTGCACAAAGCCGGCTCCATGAAGATCTGCTCTACATGGGTTGGAGTGGAAGATCTCCTGCTTTAGAGCTCCAACCCTATTGGACATCTTTTGAATGGATTGGACTGCTGAATGCAACCCAGGACTACATCATGAGAACAAATCTCCACAAAATCGAGTGGAACATTAGAGAAGAAGAGTGGAGGTGAATTTAACAGTAAATAGAGACTAAATATGTGATTTTCAAAAGAAGCCCGTACCAATCTTATGGTCAGGTGTCCACAAACTTTTGGCCATATAGTTTAAGCAAGCGAGTAAACTAGAATAGGTAGGAGCTTTTTAAACCTCTCTGATCTTCTCTAATCCCCTTTTTAACATTTTCTATGCCAGTTTGGGGAAAACCACATACAGCTGGAAAAGTCGTGTGTCCAAACACTTTTGGCCTTTCCGTGTGTACGTGCAGTGATGAGTCATGGAGTAACGTCTGACTAACGACGACGTCTTTCTCCTTCCTCAGGTACTTCATCGGAACCTCGGTCTCAACCTTCTCCTTCCGCATCCACGAGGAGAGAGAGATTCTGGGTTTTGACCCTAAAACCACCTACAACCGTTTCTGCGGTGACGAGGAGAACAAGTGTGAACAGCCGACACACTGGAAAATTATCTACTGACGCTCTACAAAACCACAAAGAACTCACAGAGCTCAGAGATTACAGACAGATGAGTAAGATTAGAGTGAGATTACAGACAGATGAGTGAGATTACAGACGGATGAGTGAGATTACAGACGGATGAGTGAGATTAGAGTGAGATTACAGACAGATGAGTAAGATTAGAGTGAGATTACAGACAGATGAGTGAGATTACAGACGGATGAGTGAGATTACAGACGGATGAGTGAGATTAGAGTGAGATTATAGACAGATGAGTGAGATTAGAGTGAGATTACAGATGGATGAGTGAGATTTCAGACAGATGAGTGAGATTACAGACAGATGAGTGAGATTAGAGTAAGATTACAGATGGATGAGTCAAATTAGAGTGAGATTACAGACAGTTGAGTGAGATTACAGACAGATGAGTGAGATTACAGACAGATGAGTGAGATTAGAGTGAGATTACAGACAGATGAGTGAGATTAGAGTGAGATTACAGATGGATGAGTGAGATTACAGACGGATGAGTGAGATTTCAGACAGATGAGTGAGATTACAGACAGATGAGTGAGATTAGAGTGAGATTACAGATGGATGAGTCAGATTAGAGTGAGATTACAGACAGGAGCACGAGTGCCGCTGCAGTGTTCTCTCTACCGTTCAGAAAAAGCCAGAATTAATGGCACCCTTCATAATCATAAGCACAGATGAACATGTTGCACTGAGTGATATTTGGAGTACACACACACACACACACACACACACACACACACACACACACGACCAGAATGTACACTTTCATTCATACACAATCGAGTTTTACAGCTGTGTTTACTGCCTTTTTCTGTTTTATTGTATTTGTACATCATCAACAAGCAACTTCACAGAAATAAACAGATTCAGAATATTTATTTTACATCCACAAATTCATGTGATTGCAGTGACGAAGAAAAACACCCAGAGACACCATGAACTTTCAAGATCTATCTATCTATCTATCTATCTATCTATCTATCTATCTATCTATCTATCTATCTATCTATCTATCTATCTATCTATCTATCTTGTCTCTAAATCTTATCTGTCTGTCTTGTATATCGTCTCTCTCTCTCTCTCTCACTCTCTCTCTCTCTCACTCTCTCTCTCTAATCCTACATGGCTGCCTCTGCCAGGAGGTTCTGACTCAGCCATAGTTACAGGTAATGACTGAAAGAATACATTTTCAGACCAAAGAACTCTAATATTTATGGTTTCACCTATTAGGAAGTTTATCCAAGAAAGGAAACTTTCTGTTTTACCTCTAATTTTATTTATGTATTTTTTTATGAGATCTAGTTATTGAAAATCCTGAGGTGGAAATTATTAAGTGGTATTACAGTTTTTTCTCAGTTGTTTTGGAGCGTTTCTCAGATCAGAAATGAAATTTCTCAAATCTACTTGTTCAACCTCCACATCATGTCGTCACTCGTGCTCATCATAAGAACATTTCTTGTTGTTTTGATCAAATTGTGAACGCTTTTGTACATCATTTAATGGATTGTGTACGAGTGTCTGCTGTTTCCTACAATATCAGTTGTTTATGTTCATGTTGATCAAAATATATTCTACTGGTTTCACCTGAATAGTTTTAACCCCCAAAACATCTCAGCATCAGTTCACTGTATGTAAAATGGTTAAACCAGTCGTCATCATCTGTTATCTAAAATCTATATTAAACTGTTTATTGTAAATGTGTTGAATTGATGAATTGTGCAGATGAATCTTAAACGTCACTAATGAAGGCGAGTGAACGACATCAGATCAACCAATAATCAACCAGTTCTCTAAAACAGGTCAAAGGTCAATCTGGTGAAGCTTCAGTTGGAGAGTGAATACAGACAAAACACAGAATTATACATTCTGAAAACAGATGAACTAAGAAACAAACAAACACTAATACAGTACAGTAAAAGTGTGAATCCTGTCTGGTCTCTTACAATTAATATAAATAAATTTTACAATCAAATAAATGAATTTGTGCTGAAATTTATAGATGCCAAACAGAAGGAAGTCAAATTATATGCATTATCAGTCACTGTGATCCAAACCATAGTTTATATCAAGAAACACTGAAACTGTGCAGCGTCACACTGATAACATGACTAAACATTTTGATGATTTTGTTTGTGAACAATTACAAAGAGACTTTTCATTCTGATGGGAATGAGATGCTCACTGACACAAATATCTACTTTTGAGAGATGAACAGAGGATTTAGAGAAAAGTACAGACTTTTGCAAGAAATCCAATGTTTTGTGCTGTTTGTACACATTGTTATGAGAAAATACACTGACTGGTTTGCAAATATCAAGAATAATTAAAAAAAACGCTCCAAAGCAGCTGAGAAAAACTGTAATTGTGAGTACCGTAATTTCCGGACTATTAAGCGCACCCATGTATAAGCCTGTGTCTACACTGAAACTAATAAACTTTACACAGGCTTTAACGAAAGACAGTGTCTGTTACACGGTGTAACGGGTGAAATATGCTGTGTCTCTTTTAGGAGCATAGCGGTATTTTGGGAATAGCCTGCCGCTGCATTTTCCGGTATTACTGCATGTGTGCAAGACTGAGGAATATGTCCTTATTATTTTCTGATGCTCATTTCTAAGTTTCTTTGACTAACCCGTAACGCTGTTGCCAAAGAATAATAAAAAAGCACGAGTTTTGGAAACCTGTCTGTGCTTATATGATTTCTGTTGCAGCTGGAGTTAGCGAGCTCTCCCTTCACCCAGACTCAACGCGTTACAACGGCTTGTATCTAAACAGTAGCCGACCAAGAAAGTCATTGTTCACTGTCTTCCTCCTTCCTTTCACAACTATTTCTCTCAGGAGTTTATCTTTTGGCATCGTCGTGCGTTTAAAAAAAACTTTTTTTCTCCTGATGCCGTGCAGCTCAGAACACAGGTGAGGTGCATTTTTGTCGTTACCGTTCGGAAATTTTATTGGTCTAATGTTATGTTGCTCAGTTTTTTTTGGCTTGTGAAGTTTGTGAAACCGGAAAAAACCCAGGAAAAATCCATATATTAGCCGCTTCGTTGTTTAAGCTGCATGGTTCAAAACATGGGAAAAAAGTAGCGGCTTACAGTCCGGAAAATACGGTAACTTTCATTTGAATAATTTTTCTTTCATGGTCATTTGGAGTGTGCCAATAATTCTGAAGTCGACTCAGATCAAAAACAAAAAAACTTTAGGACCTGTGCTTTATTTAGGAACTTTCCCACACGTTTCATGTGTTTATTGTCGTTTCCTGTATCAATGAAAAACTTTTAATCGTGTGTGAAAGTTTAAACGTAGACTGAACATCCAGAACGTTCTCCGCGCCGCTTCTCGACGATGAAGGTGATTTTCCATCGAGGAGCAAAACGTGTGCAGTACTTTTGTGGAAAGAGTTTGTTTCTTTTACCATTTGAGAGATGGTTTTATCCAAAACGACTTGACTTACACTGAGGAGATAAGGGGCCTTGCTCAAGGGCCCAGCAGTGGCAGCCTGGTGGAGGTGGGATTTGAACTCACAACCTTCTGATAACATTCTATAATGTGATATTGCATCTTTAGGTCTGAACTGAAGTGTACTCCAGATTTGAAGTGTGTGATGAAATGCTCATTTTAAATTTCCAAATACATGTAACACACACGCACACGCACACACACACACACACACACACACACACACACACACACACACACACAGGTTATTGTGTGTTCTCGGAATCGTGTGCCTGTATTCCTATTACACATTTTAATTACACATTTAAGTGCTAGGTGTGTCAAATGAAACATCCTGAAACGGGGCACGAGTTGACCTCGGTAACTTTTACTGTTCACAAAGACGCAGAAAATTATATATAAATCTTTATTTCTTGAACTGTTTTCTCCAAACCTTTAATGTTCCCACCATACTGATAGAGAGGATATACAATGCCTGTCAAAAGCGTAGAAACGTCTTTTACGGCTTTTAAACTTCATTATGTCATTTGGCAGACACCCTTATGCTGCCTTATGACAGTTATCTCATTAATGCAACTAATAAGCTATGGGGTTGGGGCCTTGCTCAGGGGCCCAGGAGTGGCAGTTCGGTATGACTGGGATTTGAACTCGACATTTTGGGGGGTCAAAGTTTAATGCTTTAAACTGACACCCAGACTGACACATATATGCAACAAACTCGGTGAAAAAGCAAAAACAAACAAGAATGTAACAGTGACTGAGTGGAAAAAAGTTCAATGGAGTTCAAATTTAACATTTTTGTCTCTAAAGGAAGAACCTGAACAGTCACACATTGGGGTGGAAGCACAATATTTTGGAGATATATTCTGGAAAGTGAAATAAACCAACATGGCAACCAATGTATACTTCAACACCATGCAGTTCCGTCTGGACCGACTCGTA
Source organism: Silurus meridionalis (assembly GCF_014805685.1). Classification (NCBI taxonomy): domain Eukaryota; kingdom Metazoa; phylum Chordata; class Actinopteri; order Siluriformes; family Siluridae; genus Silurus; species Silurus meridionalis. Next base: position 3,066,499 of record NC_060886.1, read on the forward strand.
CGTCTGAGTTCTGTAAGTGTTATTTACAGAGTAGACAGACGTCTGGAGTGATATCACTCATGGAGCGGCCTGCCCAGTCACCGCACCGAAATCCTACTGAACTGCACTGAGATGAAGTGGATCAAATCTTCAACTAGTGAAGAACATCTATAGAAGGTTTTACAAGAAGTAAAGAAGTATTTTCGCTGAACGCTCGGAGAAAGAAAGTGTCAGGATGCCGAGAGCGTGTAAAACTGTTCTTCATGCTAAGAGAAGATTTTTAAATGGAAATTGTGCTCCTTCAGAAAATGTTCATTCATGTCTCACACTCACACACACACACACACACACACACACACACACACACACACACACACACACACACAGGTTATTGTGTGTTCTCGGAATCGTGTGCCTGTATTCCTATTACACATTTTAATTACACATTTAAGTGCTAGGTGTGTCAAATGAAACATCCTGAAACGGGGCACGAGTTGACCTCGGTAACTTTTACTGTTCACAAAGACGCAGAAAATTATATATAAATCTTTATTTCTTGAACTGTTTTCTCCAAACCTTTAATGTTCCCACCATACTGATAGAGAGGATATACAATGCCTGTCAAAAGCGTAGAAACGTCTTTTACGGCTTTTAAACTTCATTATGTCATTTGGCAGACACCCTTATGCTGCCTTATGACAGTTATCTCATTAATGCAACTAATAAGCTATGGGGTTGGGGGCCTTGCTCAGGGGCCCAGGAGTGGCAGTTCGGTATGACTGGGATTTGAACTCGACATTTTGGGGGGTCAAAGTTTAATGCTTTAAACTGACACCCAGACTGACACATATATGCAACAAACTCGGTGAAAAAGCAAAAACAAACAAGAATGTAACAGTGACTGAGTGGAAAAAAGTTCAATGGAGTTCAAATTTAACATTTTTGTCTCTAAAGGAAGAACCTGAACAGTCACACATTGGGGTGGAAGCACAATATTTTGGAGATATATTCTGGAAAGTGAAATAAACCAACATGGCAACCAATGTATACTTCAACACCATGCAGTTCCGTCTGGACCGACTCGTACGTCTGAGTTCTGTAAGTGTTATTTACAGAGTAGACAGACGTCTGGAGTGATATCACTCATGGAGCGGCCTGCCCAGTCACCGCACCGAAATCCTACTGAACTGCACTGAGATGAAGTGGATCAAATCTTCAACTAGTGAAGAACATCTATAGAAGGTTTTACAAGAAGTAAAGAAGTATTTTCGCTGAACGCCGGAGAAAGAAAGTGTCAGGATGCCGAGGCGTGTAAAACTGTTCTTCATGCTAAGAGAAGATTTTTAAATGGAAATTGTGCTCCTTCAGAAAATGTTCATTCATGTCTCACACACACACACACACACACACACACACACACACACACATATATATATATATATATATATATATATATATATATATATATATATATATATATACAGTATCTAAAAATGTGAGCACACCCCTCAGATTGTGTGTGTGTGTGTGTGTGTGTGTGTGTGTGTGTGTGTGTGTGAGAATGTGTGTGTCTTGTTCTGTGCATGTACAAAAATTTTCATTATGAAATATGTTTAAGGCATCCACATTGTGTGTGTGTGTGTGTGTGTGTGTGTGTGTGTGTGTGTGTGTGTGTGTGTGTGTGTGTGTGTGTGCGCTGTTGTTGATGGTCTTTCACCCGGATCCTTAGCCTGGTTCTTCTATAAACACAAGGGCGTAACCTTTACTCAGAAAAACTAATTTTATATAACCAGAAAAAAAAAATTACTCAACCTTTGCAGAAATTGCATATTTTTTGATAACAGTGTTTTCTGACCTCACAAACCCTTTTTTTCCCTATGGTTACTTTGCAGTAGGTTCATGATAAAAAGGCTGAAGGTGCTGTGTGTTTGCGTTTCCCGGGCCAAGTCGTGATTCAGATCGGGTTACAGATATGTGTGGGTGAAAATGAAGCTTTTTTTTATAGGTGTATAAAAGACTCATTGGTACATTTTAATCTGAGCCTTTATTCAGTTGGCTGACTTGCTGAACACTTTTTCAGCGCTGTGTGATGTGGGTCATTACATTGTGTGTGTACTGAAAGATAATACATCGTGCAGAATCGAATGGCTCAACAGAGCTGCTCAAAAAGCAAACTTACTGCGCTATGGGTTTGCCGACAAATTGTCCTCAAACATTGGGGAAAAAAATCATTAAATAAATATATATAAAATATATAATATAATATTTTATATATATATATATATATATATATATATATATATATATATATATATATATATATATATATATATATATATTAGTATATAATTTTCTTGAATTGTTAATTATCCTAGACCTTGGTTCTTCAACCGAGGGTTAAACATGGGTAAAAACATCAAAATATTTAATTTAAACGTTATAATTATTACATCAAAGTTCTAATAAACTTAAAGCTGATGTTCATGTAACTGTTAATACTATGTAACACCTGATAGTAAAAAGAATATGAAATGAAACTGCAAATTATCACATTTAAAGTCAACTGTAAACAACTTAATAGATTGTAAAATTGCAAAAATATGTTTGCTACGATGCATAAATCTTTTTAAAAGATTCAAAAATATATAAAAATATGCAAAAAATGATGTATATACAGCAACAACAACAATATGTAACTAGTGTAATATGATTGGTTTCTATTAATATCAGTGGCTGTGTTTGACACATTTTGTATCGGGGGTCCCTGACCTGAAAAACATTGAAGGCCCCTGTCCTAGACTATATATATATATATATATATATATATATATATATATTCTCACAACAGAACATAGAATGTATTGTACTGAGGAAAAAACATTTAAAGGTCATTTTGAATGGCTGCAAGAAATCTCACAAAACTTGGGAGTGGACAACAAAAGTCTGGAAATTAGTGTGTTATTAAAATTAAACAGTTAAAGTAACATTTTGCAAGTAATGAGGTTAATTGCTAACAGGTCAGTAAGATGTTTGGGTATAAATAGTGTAGAGCCTCTCAGAACTAAAGATGGGCAGAACAATCTGTAGAAGACTTCGTCTACAAATTGTGGAACATTTTCAGAATAATGTTCTTCAACATAAAATTGCAAAACAGTTGTATATCTTATCATTTACAGTACATAATATCAAAAATAATAATATCATCATAACATCAAAAGTTTCATAGAATCTAAAGAAAAGCACAGTGGATGAGGGTAAAAATCAATATTGGAAAATAAATATTAAATGTGATCTTCAGGCCCTTAGGAGACTCTGCATTAAAAAGGGTACTAATTCTGTAATGAAAATCATGGCATGGGCTTATTAACATCTTTAGAAATCATTGTCTGTAAACACAGTTTGCCATGTCATCCACAAACGCAGGTTAAATCTATATTATGCAAAAAAGTAGTCATGTGTGAACATGATCCAGAAATGCCACCATTCCCTATATTTTAAAGCTCCCTTAAAATGTACTGATACAAAGTGGAAAACTGTTCTGTGTTCAAAAGAATCAAAATTGTATTTTTGTTTTGGAAACCATGTAAACCACATCCTCCAGACTAAAGAGTAGAGGGACCATCTGTTGTAATTAAACAAATGAGTTCGGACTAAATAAAACACTATGGTTTTAATATTTTTAGTTATGGTAGGGGAGTACATTAGTGCCTGAGGAATGGGCAACTTGCACAATTGGAAAGGCTCCATCAATACTGAACACTATATATAGGTTTTAGAACAACAAATGCTTCCATCCAGAGAACTGTTGCAGCAATCATATTCGGTGTTTTCTATGTTCTATAGTTAATGAAATATGGATTTATGAGATTGCAAATAACTGCAATCGGTTTTACATACATATATATAGTATATTGTATTGTAATTTTATATTATCGTAAATTGATCTATCATTTTATTTTAGATACATTTTTTGTTGTTTGAGATTTTGGCAGCATTTTTCTAGAACTGTGTCCTAAACTGTAAATCAAACAGAGTGATGAATTAGTTCGGTGAAAAAGATTTAATCTCAATTATAAATAATTTGACTTCTGTAATAGGGCCTAAATAGCCCTTTGTGCCTGTTATCATTAACGATTCAACTAATCAAATGAATCAAAATCCAAATAAAAAAAATTCTGAGATTTGCTTGAAAAACAACATACTGTGAGTCTTAACTTCATGGTTAAAAAATTAACTTCAGGAAAAAAAGTAAAGTCAATGCCGTTTAAGATGTTTGACAGCATTTTAAAAATGTTTTCGTTACATTTTATCACAAAAGGGTTTTAAATATGAGTGGGATGAACTATGGGAAATATGAAAATGACGTAGAACACAAAGGCTGAAAAGGTATGTATGGAATGTTTAATAGGTGTATATTTTATGTGTGTGTTTGTTTGGTTTTATATATATATATATATATATATATATATATATATATATATATATATATATATAAATGCAAAACTTGAGCTCATAAGTACGGTATATTTTATTTGT